>NW_026883260.1:0-45480 GCF_032173495.1 Musca vetustissima | reverse complement strand
CTGCGTTTCCGATACCTTAAATGTTTTCACAGATTCCAAGATTCTGTTCCTATTTTCATCTGTTAAATCATTGGTCATTTGTCCAGAAGCCATATTATTTAGAGCAATAGCAAACGATCGATCTTCTCTTTGGCGCATTATTTCTGTAAGTTCGAAATACTTGAATTTGTCCCACGTGGTGGTTCCATATATTGTAGCGTATGGATCAGTCGTTGGTGCTGCAAATATCCACCGATCACCAACAGGTGAAAGTTGCATTAAGTCTCCAAATACTAGTACCGATATACCGCCAAAATATTCAGAACTTTTGAATATTTGCTTTAGTCTTGCATCTAAATAGGAAAACATTTTTGCCCCTACCATTGACACTTCGTCAATAATCAGTAACCTCAAATTCATAAGTTTGGTGTAAATTGAATTTAAAGCATCAGGACCTAACGGCCTCAGTTCTGAATTTGACTGATTAACGGGAAGGGAAAACATTGAATGCAATGTTGCACCACCAATGCCAAATGCAGCTTTACCTGTAGGAGCTGTCAATAGCACTTTTATTGAAGTTGGGTCGGACCCTGGGATAGTATTGAGCCTTCTGTTAATGGTTTGATAGATAGCCGATATTAATCTACTTTTCCCAACACCTGCACCACCACCTACAAATTCATAAAATGTTGATCCACATTTTATATTATGGGAAAGATGTGTTAAGTACAATTTTTGCCTTGTATTCAAGGTTCGAACCATATTCAATAGATCGGAATCAGACATTAAAGGAGGAAGTTTAATTATCCGGATAGACGCTTCACAATTTTCATTCGATGTGCCATCACCCTGCGTATGTAATATGTTTACATTCGGATCTATGTCTGGCACCCCAAGAACTCTGAATTCGTCATCAACATTTCGTATTTCTTCTTCCTCGGCAATATCTTCTATTCTCTCTTCATCTCTTAGACGCTGAAGAACATTTTCGAGTTCTCGATCCTCAAATACATCGTATTTTTTTCTGTTCAACTCAATACGTTCTTTAAAAGCATTACAGGAAGCTTCGTTGTCATTTTGAAGTAAGTCAATATCTTCATTTCTCCAAGGATAGAACAGCATCATGAGCTCTCTAAAATAGTCACTTCTGTGAGTGTTAACGTTATATCGTCTGTAACGAATAACATGAGGCTTAACTTTTTCTTGGATGAATCCACTATTATCCTTCAATTGGAAAATGCCTAAAGTTTGCTCAGAATTTTCTTCGTGGTCGTCATGCTCTTCGTAGTCCCCTGTACTGGCATTGTTTCTGCGGGTTCTGGAATATTTATAATTGGCTGCGAAGTCTGCCAAACATAAATCTTCTAGTTCATCAGGTCTTTGAATATAGTGTTCTAAAATACCGACAGCATAAATATCAGAGGAATCGGGAGGTAAGTTCAGTAACTGTTCTCGAGGTCTCAAAATAAATACTCGTTCCTCCGGTCGCCCGGTATTGATATAAACTTCAGCGTTACTACTTTCGGAAAGCCGCATTCCTAAACAGCAATATGTGGCTTCTTGTGCTGATATTTCAGTACCCGAGATAAACTTATGAGCAATGTGCTGTAACTTTTGCTTTATAGAATAATTACCAGCTCGTATCTCGTCGACAGCATCACGAAGTATTCTGGATACACCACGATTTGATTTATTAATGTAGTTAATGATATAACTACAGCACGCATAAGGATCTAGGATATATTGAATATCCATATTTGCTCTGTGCAGTGACAATATTGTTGGATTGTATGCATTGACCATTTTATCTTCGAACCTTCTTTTTAAGAAAATTTTAGGCTTTTTTAACGAAGATCTAAGAGCTAATAAATAATTATCGTACGTTAGACCTATATTTTCGTGTGCCAGAAAATCATTAAAATTATTTAATTGAGAGACTTGTTGAGAGTCCAAATTAGCATTTAATAAACTTTGAATTTTATCATAATTATCTTTATGCTGCAGAAAATTCTCAAAATTATCCGGAAGGGGCAGCAAAATCTCTGTGCTTGGCATAGGCGGATATGGCATACCATACCGGCAAATCTTTTCACCACGAAATTCTCTGATACAGGAACGATTGTGGTTGTGGCGCTGATATGATATAAATTCCTGTAAATTTTCATTAGAACCGTCTGTGGAAATATATTTATCTATAAAAGTAATTACAGATGAAAAGGACGAAGAATTATTTAGATCTATTTTGGGTGCATCCTTAAGCCAATACATGCCATGAATGTGCGGAGAACCACGTTGTTGGAATTCTACTCTCCAATAGTATTTCTCTACAAAATGATTGTCGAAAATTCCACCATTCATTTTAAATAAAGAAAATAATTGCCTGAAACGGAAATCAAAGTAGCGGGAGCATGTAATCGCGTCACTTCGAATCAATCGAGCTTTATCCGCAAATGATAGATTTGAAGCATCTTCTTCAGATATGTCAATTTTGTCAACAGTTTTACAGAGAATTACTAAAAGTTCTACCCATTTAGTTTCGGCTGCAGATAATGTTATAAAAAACGTAGGAAGACCGAATTGTCTGATCATTGCAACGGCTTTCTTTTTTTCTCCTTCCCAGTGAGCTGGTGACGTTCTTATTCCTTTGAGGATGCGATAGCCGTCATCGTGTTGAATAAGACTATTCATATATGACTCGTCTAAAGCATGTCTGGCTGTAACATTTCCAGATCGCGTGTGTTTCCTCAAAGCGATTGACATAGCACTTTTAATGGTTAAAAGCTCTAGTTTTTTGTAACTATAAAGTATTTTATCTACTCTACAGCATCGTCTGTCATAACGTCGGAGTTCGGAGCGGACAATTTTTGAATAGGTTTCAGTACAGGAACGTTTTTTACCGCAATAGATAGAAACAAACGCTAACTCCTCAGAATCAACATCAATTATCATATCTATTGGCCGACGTCCTTCACCTGGAGCCATTACAACTCGTTGGTGAGGTACATTTTCAACAGCTCTACATTCCAGCATTGTTTGTTGGCCACCAGGATTAAGATTTTCCATTGCATATTCATCGACGTGCGGAATATCATCGACAGTGGCTGCAGTAGATAGCTGATTTTGGAAAATGTTTTGAATTTCTTCCCGATCTTCCTGATTAGCCACAAAAGGCACGACCTGTGAAGAATTAAAGCCTTCAAACCAACTTTCGTCAATTGTAATACCATGTTTGATATACAACTCAGTGTTAATCAAATGCCTGGCTGCATCAATTACCTTCGCTGGTCTGATTGTTTCAGTCATATAATCATGCTGATATGCCATGCGACGTTTAAGGTGTAATTGAATCACCTGAGCTTGATCGAAGTTTCTTGGCAGGGATGTTACCGTTTCACTAACGGATATCGGCACGTTGACTACTGCTCCGCGAATAGCACTTTGTCTTTCGAATCCTAGAGCAACGATTATCATGAAAGGCAATCGTGCTGTAACCAATCGTTCCTCTACCGACGTTAAGTCTTTTAGAGGACTCGGGATGTCCGGAAAGTCTAAACCGTTTGCGAGACATATATTCGGTCTTTTCCCATTCTTGATTGCTCGACTGCAGGTTTTACAAAAAGTATATGAGCCATCAACCGAGGGAAACCTTTCAGATAAATAAAATACTTCATTAATAAAATTTAAATTTGACATACCTTGTTTTTGCAATGATTCCACCTGGTGAGGAAACCATAAACCGCCACAGCATGTGCATATCCTTGTTGGTCCTTGTTTAATAACATCATTGTATCGCTGGAACTTCAGTTGATTTCGTCGTGTAATTAATCGCGCTGACTCCTCTTGCCTTTCTTCATATGAAATACTATTTCTACGCCTTCTGCTTCGTTCGGCCTGTTGCGTGTTGGCCCGAATCCTATTGCTGGGGTTTCGTCTATGGGAGTCCACTCTAGACCTAATTGACCGGTTCAAATCCTGTTGTTCGCTCCTCTGCACGATTCGCCTTTGTTGCCGTTGTAGCGTATTTCGTAAACGCTCTGTCACACGAATTTCGGGATTTTGTCGTCTTTGCGATTGCGATACTGTGTTCCTTCGTTGTTCTTCCTCGTTATATATTGGATCCCTGCGTCTATTGGCATGTTCCACAGTATTCCTTTGTTGCTCATCTTCATGATATATGGGGTCCTGGCGTCTAATAGCATGTTCGGTGGTGTTTCTAAGCCGTTCCTGATCATGAAACAGTATATCCTGGCGCCTAATAGAATGTTCGATTGTGTTCCTAAGTTGTTCCTGATCATGGTATACGGCGTTCTGTCGTCGTTGAGAATGCGCTACGGTGTCCCTTTGTTGCTCCTCTCTGCGGTACAACTCATTCTGACGTCTTATTGCATGTTCGGCAGTATTCCTAAGTTGTTCCTGATCATGGTATATGGGATTCTGGCGTCGTTGAGAATGTGCAGCAGTATCCCTTTCTTGTTCCTCTCTACGGTAGATCTCACACTGACGTCTTCGTGCATGTTCTGCAGTGTTCCTTTGTTGTTCTTCCTCATGATATATTGGATTCCGTCGTCTTTGAGAATGCGCTGCTGTATCCACTTCTTGCTCCTCTCTTCGGTACAACTCGTTCAGACGTCTACGTGCATGTTCAGTAGTATTCCTTTCCTGTTCCATTATACGGTATTCCGAATTCTCCCGTCTCTGCATATGTGCAGTAGCATCACGTTGCTGCTCAGTTGTTCTGAATTGCGTGTCCTCTCGTCTAGTTGTGTGCGCAGCAGCATCACGTCGTCTTTCTGCCATTCGAAATTCTTGGCTTTGTCGACGTAGTCTCCTCCATTCTGCGCCATATGTTCGCCGAATAGCATTGTTTTGTGTAGTTCTTAGAGAATCTCGTTCTTCTTGAACTCGATTCCTAACAATGCGTCGGCGTGTGGCAGCACTCTGTTTACGTGTTCTTGGCATTTTTAGTGTTATTAGTGTTAACTGTTTGAAATGTATATTAATACTGATCATGTGAATTGCGAATACACAGCATATATAAATACCCTTACAACTGTTTTTTGAGTATATATACAGGTAAATTAAATGTACTTAATTTCTTGTTTATGTACCCACTTTTAGATCAAAAATAATATCAACACATATTTCGCAGGTACTTGTGCTGATAATACCTTTTTATACTGATGTATCAAAACAATAACAGATTAGCCGTCGTGGATCAGTGATAATCCGTAACAGGTAGATAATATACCTGTTACGGATATTCATTAATCTGTTATTGTTTACACAACATTTTAAGATTAGCCGTAGTGGATTAGTGATAATCCGTAACAGGTAAATAATATACCTGTTATGGATATTACTAATCTGTTATTGTTTAACACAACATTTTAAGAAAGGATATAAATGAAAGTTGTAAACACAAGGTACAGGTAGATCTTTGGTATCATTAATTATATTGACATATGAACCGAAAATTCTCAAAATCATAACGTACTAATTTACCTCCCAATAATAAGAAAGATTAAGTAGATGAAACACTACTATTAACATAATGTGTCTTTAACATTTTGACACATACGGATGAGAATATACAGTCACTATTAAATATCTTTGTACAAATATATGAGAATACAAATTGGTTTATTATTTTTTTAAATTTAAACAAAAATTAAAATACAGTTGAATAACAACACAATTCGGTACAATGTGTACAATTTTAATGGTGTAATTTCAATAAAGTTAGGGTATTTTGGGCTATATATATATATATATATATATATATATATACTAGCACGCAATTCGGGCATAAACGTTTGTTATTGGTGCAACATTTAAATTAATCATATAATTCAGACTCAAATCGATGTGCTAAATTTCGTGTACCTACATCTAAACCGATTTCAATCCGGAAAACTGAGTGTAGTTGGTGGGAAATTTGCATAAAATTGGTAAAAAATTGGATGAAATAAAATATGTGATATTTATCTAAATGTGAATCTACCTAGATATATCAATAAAGTATGTAAATCGACTCCAAACAAATATAAATAGGTCATCCGTTGGGCTATGTCTGTACTTCTAGAAAACGCAACTACGTAATTCTATGCTCAATTTTGTAAGTTGTGCAACATTTGATGTCAATCTGACTAACATAAGGAGTTTGATGCCCAATTTACTTGAAACCGGGGGAAAATATATATGGAAGCTCTATCCAAATATTAAGCGATTTGAAACAAACTTGTCACAGGTTAGATTGTTCTAATTTCAGAAAGTTTTGTTCCTATCAGCCTATTGATTCTTTGGTGCGTTAATTACTTAAAATCAATCTATAAAAAAGGGAGCTATATCTATATCTAAATCTGGACCGATTTTCACGGAAAAAAGCAGACATCACCCTAGGCTCAATTCAGTACGTTATGCCAAATCTCGTGCAAATCGAAGATATATAGCGACTTTGGTGCACCATTTACATCAAATCGAACGAAACTATATATGGGAGCTATATCCAAATCTGGGCCGATTTTCTCGAAACTTGGCAGACATCACTCTAGGCTCAATTCAGTACGTTGTGCCAAATTTCGTGCAAATCGAAGGATATATAGGGACTTTGGTGCACCATTTACATGAAATCGGACGAAACTATATATGGGAGCTATATCTTAATCTGGACCGATTTACACGAAACTTGGCAAACATAATTCTATGCTCAATTCAGTATGTTATGCCAAATTTTGTGCAAATCGAAAGATATATAGGGACTTTGGGGCACCATTTACATGAAATCGGACGAAACTATATATGGGAGCTATATCTAAATCTGAACCGATTCTCTCGAAACTTGGCAGACATCACTCTAGGCTTAATTCAGTACGTTATGCCAAATTTCGTGCAAATCGAATGATATATAGGGACTTTGGTGCACCATTTACATGAAATCGGACGAAACTATATATGGGAGCTATATCTTAATCTGGACCGATTTTCACGAAACTTGGCAGACATAATTCTATGCTCAATTCAGTACGTTATGCCAAATTTGGTGCAAATCGAAGGATATATAGGGATTTTGCTGCACCATTTACATGAAATCGGACGAAACTATATATGGGAGCTATATCTAAATCTGGACCGATTTTCACGAAACTTGGCAGACATCATTCTAGACCTAAATGATAAGGCTGTACCAAATTTCGTGCAAATCGAAGGATATATAGGAACCGTTTACATTAAATCGGTTAAATATATATATGGGAGCTATATCTAAATCGGAACTGATTTTTCCCAATTTCAATAGGGTTCGTCCTTGGGCCGAATAAGTGACCTATGCCAAATTTCATCCAATTCGGATAATAAATGCGACCTGTACTTTGTTTAGAATTTAACAAAAGGAACCATGTGTCTATCTCGATTATGGCCTGTTACAAACATATGCACAAAGACATAATACCCTGTACCACAGTGTGGTGAAGGGTATAAAAATGGGAGCTATATCTATATCTAAATCTGGACCGATTTTCACGGAAAAAAGCAGACATAACTCTAGGCTTAATTCAGTACGTTATGCCAAAATTAGTGCAAATCGAAAGATATATAGCGACTTTGGTGTCCAGTTACATGAAATCGGACGAAACTATATATGGGAGCTATATCTAAATCTGGACCGATTTTCACGAAAATTGGCAGACATCATTCTAGACTTAAATGATTAGGCTGTACCAAATTTCGTGCAAATCGAAGGATATATAGGGACCGTTTACATTAAATCGGTTAAATATATATATGGGAGCTATATCTAAATCTGAACCGATTTTTCCCAATTTCAATAGGGTTCGTCCTTGGGCCGAATAAGTGACCTATGCCAAATTTCATCCAATTCGGATAATAAATGCGACCTGTACTTTGTTTACAATTTAACATGGACAGACAGACGGACAGACGGACAGACGGACGGACGGACGGACGGACATGCATAAATCGACTTAGAAAGTGATTCTATGCATATTCTCAAAAGGAACCATGTGTCTATCTCGATTATTTTTGCCTGTTACAAACATATGCACAAAGACATAATACCCTGTACCACAGTGTGGTGAAGGGTATAATAAACTAATTATAGGATTGTAGAACTCGTGATTCTGCTTCGTTTAGTGTATATCTCATGAATGTGCTCACTGTAGCTTCTTTGCAATTGGGTTCCAAAGACGAAAATTAGGTGCGTAAATTTTTATAAAAAAAATTCCGTGGAACCCCGCGTGATTTTAGTTTTTTACGTGCCGGATCTAATGAGCCCATCCATGTTCAATTCCGTCCAATGAAACGGCGGATATAGGTACCTTGAATGTGGGAAAAACTGCAAAAACTTATTTTGACAAATTCGCGTAAATAATCGCGGTTTTCTTCGAATTAATTTTACATGCATTTATGCTTGTATTGTCAAATTCGCGAATCTGTGTGGAAATAGGTCACAAATACATCGATACGCGAATAATATGCGTATTTTATCCAAAATTGATTGTGGAGGCACATACGCGGTTCTTAACCGACCCTTTTAAAATATGTGTCCTTTTGCGTATTTTCATAGGAGATTACTTAAATCGGATGCGCATAAAAATCGTATGCACGTTGCGTGATTTTTATCCATTTTTAGTGTTTTTGCATAGTAAAGTGCATCGAGGCGCACACTTTGACCGCTAAATTAAACATCGAAAAATTAATGATTATTGAAAGACATTGATTCAGTTTATACGAAAATCGCATGCGCATCAACTGATTTCAACTAATTCGCGAATGGCATGCTTCTAAATATTGGTAATTTGTATGTATTGTAACTGCAATATATTTAGCCATTAATGACGTCGAAACTCTTATCAGATGAATCTACCGATATTTAACAATCATCTAAATGAATTTGCAGAAGAAAGCGTCGTATATTTTAGAAGATTAACCATACTAAAAAAATCGAAAATTCAAAAAAAAAAATGTTTTAATTCAAAAATTTATTTATTTTATTTTCCGATGTCTTCATGTTTCTATTTGTTTTTCGCGACTATTAAACCGTATTTCAGTGTGATTTGACTAGTATGTAAAGAAAACAATGGTGTTTAAGCATTTGTGAAGAAATTCGCGAATTACAACGAATAGGAATTCATTTAATTTGTATTCAAAATACAAGATTTAAAACCGCTATAACTTTTGTGCGCAGCATCCGAATTTGTGAACGCGAACAGATTTCGAATCAGCATATTTTTCTTAACCTATGTACCAAAAATCATAAATGTGCTCGCAAAAACATTTTTCAAAATTTTTTTAATGGAATTTTAAAAGAATTTTGTAATTTCCCATATATCTCCCACATTAAATTTTGCCGGACTTGATACGAATGTTACACCTAAAATTCAAGTCTGCCCGATGGACATGCAATTTTTTTATAGATTTCAGAATGACATGTGTATAGTTAAACCTTTCTGAGTCAATTTATGCATGTCCGTCCGTCTGCCTGTCTGTCCATGTTAAATTGTAAACAGTGTAAGGTCGCATTTATAATGCGAATTGGATGAAATTTGGCACAGGTCACTTATTCGGCCCAAGGGCGAACTGTATTGACATTGGAAAAAATCGGTTCAGATTTAGATATAGCTTCCATATATAGTTTCGTTCGATTTAATGTAAACGGACCCTATATATCTTACGATTTGCACGAAATTTGGCACAGCGTACTGAAATAGGCTTAAATGATGTGTGTTAAGTTTCCTGAAAATGGTCAAGATTTAGATATAGCTCCCATATTATTTTCGTCCGATTTTACACAACATTGACACAAAATTGCGCACAGCGTTTTGAAGTTATTATAACCTAGAATTTAGATATAAATTCTGCACCGAATTCCCTAGGTTGGTCAGATTGGCACAAAATTTTGCACAACGTACGGTGGATAATATAACATAAAGTATGACAAGTTTTGTTGAAATAGGTTCAGATTTAGATATAGCTCCTAGATATAGTTTCGTCCGATTTTAAGACCCAAAGTTAGGCCGTTTGCTACAAAATTTTGCACAACACACTGAAATTAATATTGCCTAACTTTGGCCAAATTTCGTAGAAATCGGTTCCGATTTAGATGTAGCTCCCATATATAGTTTCGTCCGATTTTAGTTAAATGGTATACCAAAGACCCAACATTATGTCGATTGACACAAAATTTTGCACAATGTACTGAAGTTAATATAACCTAGCATGTGGAAGTTGTTGTTGAAAGCAGTTCAAATTTGTATAGAGTTACCATATATATATTCTCCCAATTTTAAGTAAATGAAGCATCAAGAACTCAAAACCTGTGACAAGTTTTGATGAAATCAAGTTAGATTTCGATATAGCTTTTATATATATGTTTGTCTGGTTTTAAGTAAATGGTGCACCAAACTCCTCATGTTTATCAGATATTTATTCATATAATCAAAGTGTATCCGATTGATATTTGCTTTAAATTGATTTACATAATTTTATCCCATTGTAAGAAGCAACTCTATATCTGACAAATTGAAAAATTTAGTATAGGTTGCAGGATTTCATGTTTATGGATCCAATTTCATTTTACTGGTCCTTTTAAAATGCGACGTCTGTTAGGATTTATCTGTTGAATATACCCAAAGTGGTGAAGGGTATCATATAGTCGGCGCCGTCCGACTTTACCACTTTCCTTACTGTGTTTTTATTGGTTCAAATATCTATGTATACAACATTTGTCAATGGTCATTCAGAGATGCTATGTCTCTTCTATCTGGATATTGTACCCATAGTTGTGAAGTGTATCATTAGTCGGCACCGTCCGACTTTATAACTTTCCTTACTTTTTAATAATATATCTATTTCTATATATTTCTTTTATTTTCTATTATAATTTAGTCCTGAAAATGGTCATTTTGCTTTAATTCTATAAACGAATTTAAATATTTAATTTTCAAATGTTAATTGTTTCCAAACTATTCCACAAATTGAAACATTGGCAGGTATTTCGGCAATTTAGGAATAACAATTTCAGGAATTTTTGTGTTAAATTTAATATAGTTACACCATAAGATCAAACAATAATATTTCTTTTGCACATTTTATATACATAAATAATATGTATGTTCAACACTTTTTAAAACTTTAATTTATTTTTATTTCTTTTTTTTTGTTTTTGAATATTGAAAAGATGAAGATGTTAAGGTTTTTTTCTAACAAACAATTAAATTAAAACAAAAGTAGATAATAATTGAAGACAAAGAAAACTCCAGAACCAGATGATGATTGCTGTTGCAACAAATGAATAAATTGTGATTTTATCAGTTTGGATGGTTTTTTTGGTAAGATAAATGAAGAAAAAGGGCAAACGTACACAACAGACTTTTAAAATCGACCAAATAACTGTGGGTTTGTTTTTATTTCATTCATTTCTGAGAACAATATACAATTTTTCGTAGCTGTTTTTACCCTACACAACTATGTTGTCAGGGTATTATAGCTTTGTGCAGCCCCAAATGTTTGTAACGCGAAATATTGGTCCAGACATGTGTCGATCTAGACATGTGTGTCCGTCCGTCCGTCCGTCTGTCCAATATAATTTGTAAACACGATACAGGCCACAGTTATGGAGCAATCTTCACGAAATTTTGCATGTAGGATGGGTTCTGGCCAATGAAGACCCCTATTTTGTTAATATTTAAGGGATGAAATGGACCAAATTATGGCCCGAACGTCGTGAAACTTTACATGGAGAAGGGGATCGGGCCAAAAAAATGCATGCCTGTTTTGATAAAGATCGGTCAATATTTAGCGGGTCAAATGGACCCTGACTTTTGTGTGAAAAATGACAAAATTTGGATTCTATAGCATATATATTTACTCCTGAATGACATAGAGCCGAGAAGTTGATAGTATATCCAGGAGGAGTGGTTGACCTTTAAATTGATAACAATTATATTGTCGTATTTACTCGGATGTGGGAGTTACATTTACATATTTACAGGTGCTTACGTACTAAGATATTATTTAGTAACACATTACCAAACTAGAGGCGGAAATACAGCTTTGAAATTTTCCATGAGAATCCAGGAATGGTCAAGGATAAAGCCTATAATTTTCGGTGATGATCAGATAATAATAGTGGGATGAGGTGGTCGGCCCCGTCCGACTATACTGCTCCGCTCACTGGTTTTATATTACTAAATTAAATTTTGTTCTTTTCTATTTTTTGTTTTCATCACTTTTCTCCTTTCTTCGACCGGCTTCCTAAACGGCCGAGGCTAGATATAAAACAATAGCCAAAGAAAGAAATGTAATTAAATTGTTGAAGAACAAAAGTGGATCAGAGACAATGATTGCAATTAGCCATGTTATCAGCTGTTGCGACAGACAAAAGGAGTAGACAACAAACCTTGCATTCATTATTCAAAAGAATTTACTTGAATTTGATTCAGTTGAGGTCGATGAACACAATGATATCAACAAATTAAAAACGATTTTAATATTCATCTAATTAAGAATGAACATTGAAGTTGAAATGTTATCCAATAAATGCCGGAACACTGCGATAAGTGCGAGAAAAATTGACATATATATTCGCATAGTGCCATAAGTTATTGAGGTGAAAATTATTTTGCCTTGAGGTCAACAAGCTCAGAATTCTTATTCGTTTTATAATATTGCAAAATATATATAGTATAGTCCTAAGAGGTTCTATTCATTCATGCTTAATGGATCATAAATTACGTAGCTGGCCATTTTCTATGCCATAGTTGCTGGGTTTCACTCAAATTCGTAAATCCTTGGTTTTTCACAAAAGCAATGATTGTAGTTATCATGACTTGAGAGTTAATATTACTCGTTAAATGAGTCCAATAATGAAGTTAATTCATTCCGCCGAAATTGTCATTCATTCATTTAAAAAAGTATTTTCCACATTAACATTTGCAATTCACATAGGATTTTTGTTGTGGTCTCTACAGTCACGACTATAGCAACAAACTTTGTTAAAGCGTTTGCTAGCCATATTCTGTTGGTGGTAGTCTGCAATGAATCATATTGTCGTAAGTTTCAGTGAATTGAATATTTTTTATTAAAAATTTAAAGACCTATAAAAATTAAATTTCTCTAAGATTTTGGTGGTAGAAGAGAACTTTGACTCGTGTGGAAGGAGGGATTGCGGTCAAAATCACCACCACACAACTCAGTTAAGGTTTAATATATATAAAATCTTGACATCAGTTTAGACTCAATTCAGTGCGCTATGCCAATTTTCGTGCAAATCAAAATATATAGGGATAGGGATATATATATATATATATATATATATGGGAGTTAAATATAAATCGGAAACGATTTCAACGGAACTTGCAAGAGATTAATTAATATTAACTTCAGCACATTGTACAAAATTGTGTGCCAATCGGTCTTTAGTGTTCAATTTGCATAAAATCAGACGAAAATATATATGGGAGCTATATCTTATTCTGAACCGAACGGGTACCACCATCGGACTTTATCTAGGCTAGGTAAAGATAATAGGTTGCGCAAAGTTTGGGTCAATTCTGACATTCCATTCGCATGACACTATAAAATTAATATTCAGCAAAATTTTTATACCCTACACAACTATGTTGTCAGGGTATTATAGCTTTGTGCAGCCCCGAGAGTTTGCAACGCCGCGAAATATTGGTCCTAGACCCACCTTTAAGTATACCGATCGTCATATCTCGACTAGCTGAGTCGATCTAGGCATGTGTGTTTGTGTTTGTAATTTGTAAACACGATACAGGCCACAGTTATGGACCAATCTCCACGAAATTTTGCATGTAGGATGGGTTCTGGCCAATGAAGACCCCTATTATTTTTGGTAAAGATCGGTTAATATTTAGGGGATGAAATGGACCAAATACTACATTTTTGTCGGTTTTTCTTGTCGCTCCAGAGACCGCAATTATGGCCCAAACCTCGCGAATTTTTACATGAAGAAGGGATCGGGCCAAAGAATAAGCATGCCTGTTTTGATAAAGATCGGTCAATATTTAGCGGGCCAAATGGACCCTGACTTTTGTGTGAAAAATTACAAAATATGTATTCTATGACGTATATATTAATTCCCGAAGGACATAGACCCGAGAAGTTAGTAGTATATCCAAGAGGAGTGGTTGACCTTTAAATTGATGACAATTATATTGTCGTATGTTGTCATATGTGGGAGTTACACTTGAATATTTACAGGTGCTTACGTATTCAGATATTATTTTGTAACCCATTGCCTCACTAGAGGGCGGAAATATAGCTCTGATCGCTTTGTAATTTTCGTTGGGGATCCATGTATGGTCAAGGACAGCGTCTATAATTTTCGGTGATGATCAGAAAATAATTTTGGGATGAACTGAACCGAGAACCTAATTTTGGTATTATTTTGAGACGATCTATAGGCCATAATTGAAAGCCGAACATCGCAACACAACCCACGTTGAAGGGAATATGAAGGGAATGTCGGATATAAAAGCACTAGAAACACGAATTGAGTCCGAAAAATGTGATGGAAGTCCAATGACCTAACACGTAACGAGAAAAACGTATGTTAGTTCGATCAGGCCTGATTCTTATAACCTCCATTCTTATAACCTCAGGCCTGATTCTTATAACCTCCAGATTTAGGTCGTCTGCGTACCATGGGACAAATTCATCATTCAAGTCTCAATTTGATACATTCGTGTTAATCAGACAAACATTAGGAGTTTGTTGCACCATTTGCATAAAATCTGCCGAAAATATAGCTATATCTAAATCTAACCAATTTTTATCTAAATCGGAACCAATTTTCACAAAACTTAACACACATATGTATATATATATATATATATATCGGATGAAGAGTTATGTATGGTTTAAAGTATGTCTCACTTTTACCAATCCCAATAACCAGTCTATTGAAGAAACTCCTTAAGATATTACGTTGGCAAAAATGGCCTACTTTCACCAAGAATATAAGTTTCACTATGGTGTTATGGACTACAAGTTAGATTTCTATATCCTCATTGTTTACTTATTGGTAGATACTTAGCTTTATTTTTTACCAGTTTACTTTCCATTTTACGGGATTTTTATATTGATGTTATTATTCAAAGTTTGTTATCTTACTAACCAATATTTACTCAACATTATTTTCGGAATCTCTTAGTATCTGTTAATTTTTGATTGTCCATTAAAGTTATGTTGACCGTTATCACTGGCTGACAGTTTATTTTGTTCCTAAAGTTAAGCGAACAAACTTTTGTTTTCAATATCAAGGTGGATTACATCCACCTTTCAGGTGAGACTCCTCGACAACACATGTTTAATGGGGATTTTGTGTCGGCGGTCATTGTTGTCTAAAAACAAACTAAATCAAAAATTTTATTACTTTCGTTGTCTTAATTATGTTTGTGGTAGTGTGGGAAATAAATAGTTTTATTTTTATCTTTGCCCTTATATACAAACAAAATTATGTTAAAATCTCAGGTTAATAAAAAATTAGTCAAAATGTTAATACGATGATTGTTTGGATGGAATAGATGAAAGAATTATTATGGAAGCATTACTTTATGGCGGTTAAAGCCCTTGGCGGGTATATTATGAACTCAGAAGGACACATTTCCTACAGATCAAGTTTTACAATTATCGGAGAGTCATTTTTTGCTATCGACGCAAAATTAAATGAAGAAACATAGTTTTAATAGTAAATAATTTTTGAAATCACATGTCTTCTGTAAAATCGAATGAGGATTTTTTGTAAAACAAATATCAAAAGAGACCTGCAAATATTCAATATAACAAAAATGACACTCACAAGATTTTAAATAGCACCTGTTTCACTTTTACTCGATAATAGATCAGAAAACTTTATATCTACGAATAAATAGATTTCGAATATATTGTACAGTATGAAGAACTCTGGGATTCGTCTGAAATGTTTACCACCTTATGATTCACCAAGGACGCTACGTATGTTCGATTTAAACTAATATTTACCTAGATTATTGAAGTGAGTAAAGATCGACGAGCCCAATTTAAAAAAAAAATGCTCACGGTTATCAAATCTTCCCTCAAAAAGAAAGAATGAAATATATCGGCCCACATTTAGGCCTACCGCCCATATTATGATACCCTTCATTTCCGGTATATACACCCTTAAACAACAATGGTTGTTATGTCTTTGTGCATATGTTTGTAACAGGGAAAAGGAAACGAGATGCACCCATGCTTCCTTTTGAGAATATGCATAGAATCACTTTCTGAGTCGATTTATGCATGTTTATGTTAAATTGTAAACAAGGTCGCATTTATAACCCGAATTGGATGAAATTTGGCACAAGTCACTTATTTGGCCCAAGGACGAAACTCATTGACATTGGGAAAAGTCGGTTTAGATTTAGATAAAGCTCCTATATATTTTCGTCCGATTTAATGTAAAATGTGTACCAAAGTCCCTATAAATCTTTCGATGTGCACGAAATGTGGCATACTGAATTGAGTATACAATGATGTCTGCTAAGATTCGTGAAAATCTGTTCAGATTTAGATATAAATCCCATATATATTATTTTCCGATTTAATGTAAATAGTGCATTAAAGACCCAAAGTTTGTACGATGGGCACACAATATATAATATATATAAGATATAATGTACTGATGTTAATATAAATTAATCTCTGGCAATGTTTCGTTGAAATCGGTTTAGATTTATATATTCGTCCGAGCTTAGGTGCATGGTGCATCGAACTATTAATATATACATAGCGTCCATATATTTCTAACTGGTCTGATTGGGATTAAATTGTGAAGAGAGGGTCATACCGAATAGCGTGTATTAAATTTGCTATAAATCGATTGAAATAATTTTGTCCCATGGTACACAAACTACTCTAAATCTGCCCGAATGAAATTGAATTTATCATAGGTTGTAGAAAGAGATGTATTTGGATTGATGTTGGTCGGTTTACTTATAGGTAATGATCACATATTTGAGTACGTTTAATTTCATATCAATGTTCCTTCGAAAAGACAACGTCATGTAGAATATACCCAAAGTGTTGAAGGGTATCATAAGTAGGCCCAGTCCGACTTTACTACTTTCCTTACTGGTTTGGTACATTGAATTCGTTTTTGGTTACATCTCTCCCTACCAAAATTAGTTAATCTAAGCACCCTTTTGAGGATAGTCCCCATATAACCCTTTTTTTATATTAAAACCAGCATATGCCCGCAACTTGGTTAGCGAATGTAGGAAATATTTAATAATGTATTAACATTAAAATTAATATGGAGCATAAATTAAAGATGTGTACCATTTCGTACCAATTTCACGATTCGAGCTCTAAAGGTTCACCCAAATCCAAATTGTAACAAATTTTCCATTTGGCACACATTATTTCCATAAGTACCCTCCTTAACCAAAGTTTCCAAATTCAAATTTCAGGATTCTAACTCTAATAATTCA
This sequence comes from Musca vetustissima, assembly GCF_032173495.1. Classification (NCBI taxonomy): domain Eukaryota; kingdom Metazoa; phylum Arthropoda; class Insecta; order Diptera; family Muscidae; genus Musca; species Musca vetustissima. The sequence goes on along the minus strand of NW_026883260.1, from coordinate 28,009 downwards.
CCCACAATTGAAATTTCCAAAACTTCCAACTTAACCCAAACCTACACCCGGACAGTGATTTTACATCCAAGTTTCAGGATTCCAACTCCATAGATTCGCCCACAATTCAAATTGTACCAAATTTTATACAGTGCCAAAATTCACCCACCCACTATTGGTTCACCCATAATTCAAATTCTACCAAATTTAGTACATAGTTGTACCAATTTCCAAAACTTCCTACATACCCCAATCCTACACCCCCACAGTGATACTAAATCGAAGTTTCAGGATACCAACTTTATCGGTTGACCCACAATTCAAATTGTACCAAATATGTTACCCATTATTACAACTTTCCAAAACTTCCTACATACCCCAATCATACACCCTCACAGTGATTCTAAATCCATGTTTAAGGATTCAAACTCTATCGGTTCACCCACAATACAAATTGTACCAAATTTAGTACACAGTAGTACGAATTTCAAAAACTTCCAACTTTACCCAAACCAACACCCCCACAATGTTCCTAAATCCATTTTCAGGATTCCAACTAGATCGTTTCACTCACAATTAAAATTGTACCAAATTTAGTACACAATAGTACGAATTTCCAAAAGTCCTATATACTCCAATTCTACACATCCACAGTGATCCTAAATCAAAATTTTAGGATTCTAACTCTATCGGTTCACCCACAATTTAAATTGTACCAAATTTAGTACACAGTAATACCAATTTCCAAAACATCCTACATACCCCAATCCCACACCCCCACAATGATACTAAATTCAAGTTTTAGGATTCCAACTCTATCGGTTCACCCACAATTCCAATTGTACTAAATTTAGTACATAGTAGTACCAATTTCCAAATCTTCCTACATACCCCAATCCTACACCTCCACAGTGTACATAAATCAAAATTTTAAGATTCCAAGTCTTTCGGTTCACCAAAAAAAAAAAAATCATACCGTAATAAATTTAGTACATAGTAGTACCAATTTCCAAACCCTCCTACATACCACAATCCTACACAGTGATCCTAAATAAAAATTCCAGGATTCCAACTCTTTCCTTCACCCACAATTTAAATTGTACCAAATTCAGTACACAGCAGTACGAATTTCCAAAGCTTCCTACATACCCCAATTCTACACCTCCACAGTGATCCTAAATAAAAATTTGAGGATTCCAACTCCATCGGTTTACCCACAAAGTACATTTTCGTACTTTTCGGATAGTTATAGTTCGAATTTCCAAAAACCCTTTGGTACATCTATCCTACATTCCATCAACGACAACCAAACCACATTTTAGAGTTGTAGCTGCACCGGTTCGCCAAATACAAATGGTATCACATTTAGTACTTTTTAGTACTTTTCGTACCGTTCTAGTACGAATTTCCAAAAACCCAGCCTTATCTGTCACCTTTGGACCAAGGGTGACCCTCACCCAAAATTTCAAGATTCTAGCTTCAGCCGTTTCGTCTGGGCGTTGATGAATAGTGAAATCAGTCAGTCAATCACTTTACTCTTTTATTAGTATAGATTAGTACCTTTTAGTACTCTTCGTACCGTTATAGTACGAATTTCCAAAAACCCAGCCTTATCTGTCACATTTGGACCAAGAGTGACCCTCACCCAAAATTTCAAGATTCCAGCTGCAGCCGTTTCGTCTGGGCGTTGATGTCAGTCAGTCAATCACTTTACCCTTTTATTATTATAGATAGATAGTTAACTGATTTGGGATGTCCCCATATAGGCGTATTCCACTACAGTATGAGGGATATTCGTTACTCGAAATTATGAGTTCATACCCTACAAGGTGTGGAATTCAAAAACAATTTAGCCATCTGTTGTAATGAAGAAAGAAACAATGAAATATATCGGCCCACATTTAGGCCCACAACTCATATAATAATACCTTCCGATTTCCGATATTTTTAATATTTAGCTGATATAATAAAAACCTCAACTATTCCCTTTTTCTTACACGATGTAATCAATATTGGTCCCGCTTTAGGTATAGCCTCATATAACTTTGCTCTCTAAATTGTAGTATTTTGAGGATTTTATACGCATTTTCCACCCTACCATGCGTTATCTATACGGACCATTGTTATAAATATCGGCCATTGCTTAAATTTGTATTTGGTGTACATTATGGTTTACAGCAATCCATTGGTAGAATTGTCGATATAGGTCTACGTTTTGGTACGTTCCCTATATTTTCATTTTAAGTAACTGTCCGTTTATAATTTTATCAACATCCATTCATTGTTCTGTTGTATCCGTTTTAGTATCAAAAAAGTTTGTGAAAACAAATTTAATTTCATTTACACGCTCTTCCATCGTCCACCAAACGCAGAAAAAGTACAACAACAACGACAGATGATGTCCCTTTCTTGACATTTTTCGGCCTTTTTATGTTCTTTGCATCTCAAGTAATTGCGGTGGCGGTGGGGCGATGTTATTTGTTCTGTTAATATAACTGCTTTACATTCATGGTTGGTCATTTATTACAAAAGTTTATCTCTCTGCGTTAGTGTATGTGTGGGTGTGTGTGAGAGATGTGTTTTCAAAGAATGTTGACTTCTATTTATTGTAGTAACTGGATACCATTTTAAACTGTGATGTGCGTTAGAAATTGCCACTCCCACTCCATCTTCCTTTTGTCGGGATGGTCGCCTCTCTCAGTTTATGCATCAGTGAATGTACGATTGTGGTTTAGAAAATAAACGGTCAACTGTAACGTGATGACAGTAACAGTAAAGTTAAGCGGTTTGTAATTGCACACTTTTCGGTTGTAACGTTGATGTTGACAACATCGTAAGGTTCGCCACAAGCAAAGGTTATATTTTGATGTTCAATGACTTTTACTGGTGGCGTTCAAATTATGTCCGTCTGCGAACATTCTCCTTAATTTCATGATTTTCTATATTATTTATACACTAGCTGTACCCGTGGCGCTTTGCTATATGGCTGGGATCCCTTCACATTGTAATATTTTTTAACGAACTTAGATTTAGTCTTCTTCTTAACTCATGGTTGTATCATGTTCTTAACTGTACATACCTTGGTATTTTTAACAAACCAATTTCAAGTCCCAAGATAGAATTTTGTGGCTATTGAGTAAGTAGTTTCCTCTATACATCCTGGAAGTACCGTTCTAAAGGTATACACATATTAAACGTACAGAAATTTTGATGTTCACTATTGATGCTATAATTCTGCATCCACGCGGAATTTTAGAAGTTTATATAGCCTATGTTACTTTCAGGACACGTCATGATATACTGTGTAAATCTCATTAACATCTGCTCAGTGATTTTTGCGTCTTTCGTAACATACAAACATTGTTTTTATTTTATATATACACTAGCGGGACCCGTGGCGCTTCGCCGCCCCTGCTGAAGTTATCAAATTAAAATTTAGATATCATCAATTAGTAAGCATCCTATGAAATTGGGAAATTTGAAATTAGGTATATCCTGGTATTTTTATATGCTCGCATTAACACTACAAAGAAGTGTGAAATGTCCATATTGTAGTAGTAGTATAGTAGTTATTAAGTAATTCGCTGTTTTCTGTAATGGTGGTAATTTTTGTTTTCTTGAAACACAAAAAATTTTTCGCAGAGTATCAACAATAGAAAAATTATAATGTCAATACTTTTTATCAATTTTACACAGTCGATCACCTCTATCTGTTACCTCGTCCACAAAATGGTATTTTTTAAAAAAATTAGTGGTTTATCTGAATTTATTTTATCCCAGTCTCTGAATTTTTCCAGATGATAAAACGATTTATAATTAAAATGCACACTACTCACTTCAATGTTTTTGTTTTTTTTTTAATCCAAATAAGATTTTGTTTGATTTGGTCAAAATAAACTTGTTTTCAAAAACTGACAAAAATTGAAAATTGTACTGTCAACCATTTTTTTTAAATTTTACACAATTTTTACTTCATTATACATACATATCTACATCGTTCGAAAAAATATCCTCATCGGATGATGATTATTTGTATCCATGTTACTTAACCATATTTTCGAGCGCTACCCTAAGATATACTCATAAAAAATGTTCTACATACACTCTTTAATATGTATGAATACTCCTCAGTTTTATCTAACCTATGTTACTTCCATGGGAACGCTTGACTTACTTTGAACATTTTAGTAAAATCTGTTTAGTGGTTTTTCCGTCCACAAACAATAAGTTTTCTTTTTTCTACGTATAGATTTAATTGCAATGAGGTGTGCATTTTCCCTTGTCCGCGGTCATGTTGTGTGGATGATGCGTATTTAAACTCACGTTACTCAGCAATAGTTTGAAGTCGGTATCTATAACCGTACTTAAGATATACACAAATTACACGTTAATATTTTTTATAATATGATCATGTTCGATGCTATAACACCGCATTTTCGGGAAATCTTAGAAGTTTATATAGCATATGTTATTCCCAAAGCATGTTATGACGTTCTGTGAAAATCTCAGTAAAATCTTTTCAGCATTTTTAGAGTCTACAAACAAAATATTTTAAATTTTCATTATGCAGATTTTTAAAATGGAGTAAAAAGTGCATTTCCGTTGATCGTACCATGCTCATTTTTGTATGGATGGTGTATATTCACACCTTCGTTATTCAGGCAAATTTTGAAAACGGTATCTGTAACCGTTCTTAAGATAAACGCATATTACATGTTCAGAAATTTTAAGGCATGTTTACTATTAATGCTATAACTCCGCATCCACGTGGAATTTTAAAAGTTTATATAGCCTATGTTACTTTCAGGGCATGCCCCGACATACAGTGTAAATCTCATTAAGATCTGTTCAGCGGTTTTGGCGTCTATCGGTAACATACAAACAAACAAATTTTTTTTCTATTTTATATATATGGATAGATTATTAAAAAAACAATGTGTTAACTCATTTAACGGCAACGTACTTAAAGTAGTTGTAGGGAAGTAGTAAAATGAACGGATCCCGACCATTTTGTGTATTTTGAACAGACGCATCCTATAGACGTGAACTAAATATGTAATATTTATTTAAATGTGAACCAACTTAGATCAATTCATCAACATCGATTTAAAGCAAATCTCAATCTGCAATCGATTTAAAGCAAATCTCAATCGAACATCTCTTGATTATTTGGAGCCTAATTAACATGAATTCGGTCCGAAATATATATAAGCTATGTCCTTTTTTTTTATCAAAACACAATAACGTCATTCTATGCTCAATTTTGTACGTTGTGCAAAATTTCATGTAAATTTGACAAACATGAGGAGTTGGAGCACCATTTACTTAAAATTGGACAAAGACCAAATCCGAACCGATTTCAACGTTCATGGTTTTACTAACTTCAGTACGTTTTGTGCATATCGGCCATATTTTGGTCCTAGGTGCATCATTTACTTAAAATCGGATGAAAATATATCTGGGAGCTATATTCAAATTTGAACCGATTTCAACGAAACTTGCAACACATTAGACTATACTAACTACAGAAAGTAATTCAAAATTTGGTGTCTATCGGCCAAATGTCTTGACTTAAAATCAGACGAAAATATATGTGGTACCTATATCTAAATCTGACCCGATTTCAACGAAATTTTACACTCGTTATATTATAGTAACATAAGTACTTTTTGTACTGTACTTTTTACTTTTTCTTTTACTTTTCAAAATCAAACGAAATTATATATAGAAGCTATATATGGGAGATACATCTAAATCTGAACCGATTTCAACAAAACTTCGCTAACATCAATTTGGTCTTCTTTCAGTACGCTGTGCAAAATTGTGTGACAATCGGCCTAACTTTGGCTCTTCGATGCAACATTTACTTAAAATCGAGCGAAAAAATATATGGAAGCTATATATAAACCTGAACCGGTATTCCTAATTTCAATAGGGTTCGTCCTTGGGCCAAACGCCATTCTAGTCTCAATTTGATTTGTTTTGCAAAATAATATCATATTTTATTCAAGAACTCCAAATTAATACTAAAATATTACATTTCAAGTTCCTATCAACTTCCGATAAACTGAAAATATCACTGATATCAAATCCAGTGTATTCCTGAAGTCTGAATTCTTTTGACTAAGATTAGAAATTTGAATACCTTTGAATCCAGTACAAAATATTAATAATTTGTAGTATTTTTCTGGCTGGACAAACGATAGAAAATGAGATTTGGGTGAGGATTGAAAGCAAAGCAACGGCCAGAATGCTGAAATCAACACTCTTCACATTTCAACAACATTTGTTTTTTGGACAGCTATTTAAAAACAACAAAAAGCAAAAATAATAAAAAATAAGAAGGAAATAACGACAACAACTTACCCACCAACAAGGAAATTGATACATCCTGATGTATAATTTGAAGAGAAAATGAATGTATATGTAGTACTTTTAGTCACTGTCTATGATATGAGAACATAGTTGAATAATTCACCGTCGGTGTTCAGTACTGTGGCGAAAAATATACCAAAAAATGACCAGAATCATTGGATTTTTGGCAGAAAGAAAAAAAAATTGTTATGAAATTTAAAAGGAAAAATAAAAAACTTGATCTTCCTGGGAAAATTTTTGAAAACCACCCCATAGACATGTTTGCTAATAACGCGAAATTGTGTGAAAATATGATTGCCTTACAGGAAATGCGATGGAAAGGGACAGGGACAGATTACACCCTTTATTATAGCTGCCATGAAACGAGACATGAATTTGTTAACCATAAATCCGCAGTTATGGTTAACAGGAGAATAAAAGACCTTGTCTTCAGATTCACTCCAGTAGATGAGTGAATTGCTATAATCCGTATAGCAGCGAAGTTCTTTTACATCAGTCTAATTTGCGCCCATGCTCCGACCTAGAAACAGCATATGTTGCCCTGGCCATCACATTAAAATTCTGCTAGGAGATTTTAATGCAAAAATCAGAAGGGAAAATATCTTTGGCCCCACCGTCAGAAAATTCAGCCTTCTTGAAGAAACATCCGACAACGGCATGAGGTTGATTGACTTCGCGATAGCAAAAAACATGGTAGTTAGCAGCACCAGATTCAAGCATCTCGATATACACAAGGCCACCTGGATCTCTCCTGATCGAGTAACGAGAAATCAAATTGATCAGTGTTTTAGACGTCCGATCGATCCGATGAGCGAATATCGATTCGGACCATTACCTTGTGGCAGCCAAGGTACGCACCCGTCTTAATGTTGCAGCAAAGGTGCGATCTAATACAACACGGAACGGACGTCGAAAAGCTGCAAACACAACAGGTAGCCGAGGCCTACTCCGCACAACTTACCCATCTGCTTGAAGAAAGCACTTCTTGTCCGATAATAGTATAGAAGCACAATGGCAAAGAATTGCCCACTCCCTACAAACTGCAGCAAAAAGAACAGGAGTGTCGTAATGCTACTGATGTGAAAAACGCAGAGTATAGGGCAACCCTGCAGACAGTAGCAACACGTAACGTGATGGAGAATTACCGGGAGAAAAAAGAAAAAAAGAAGAAAGAACAAAAAAACGTGAGCGTGAGCAAATCGAGATGTACAGGAGTCAGAATGAAGTCCGGAAATTTTACCAACGAGTAAAACACCAAACCGAAGGCTTTGGTGCAGGCACATCCTCCTGTAGAGATGAAGAAGGAAACTTGGTGACAGATACCGACAGCGCTTTGAGGACCTGGAAGGAGCATTTCGAAAAGCTTCTAGTATCAAATAGTGGCGATGAAGAAGACACCCTTAGAACTAATAAGAGATGATGGCATAGAGTGTATACCACCTAGCCAAGATGAGGTCATAAAAGCAATTAATCGGCTCAAGAACAACAAATCAGCAGGAGCCGATGGGTTACCAGCCGAACTATTCAAGACTGGTGGCCAGATGCTGATCAGGAGCATGCACCAGCTGATTAGCACAATTTGGCTAGAAGAATGCATGCCCAATGATTGGAACCTCAGCATCCTGTGTCCCGTGCACAAAAAAAGAGAAAAGGCGATATGTGCCAACTATAGAGGAATAAGTCTCCTTCCCATCCCATATAAAGTGCTATCCAGTGTGCTGTGTGAACGATTGAAGCCAATGGTCAATGACATCATCGGACCATACCAATGCGGCTTCAGACCTGGCAAATCCACCATTGACCAGATTTTCACTCTGCGCCAAATCCTGGAAAAGACCCACAAAAAACACATCGACACATACCACCTATTTGTCGACTATAAAGCCGCATTCGACGCCCTATCCGTTCAGAGGTGTTTAAAGCCATGTCTTTGTTCGGCATTCCTGCAAAATTAATACGGCCATGCAGGATAACTTTAAGTGGCACAAGGTCAGCAGTTAAAGTAGGAAACCTATCGGAGTCCTTCAATACCGAACGAGAATTCAGACAAGGTGACAGTTTGTCGTGTGATCTTTTTAACATCCTACTGGAAAAGGTCATACGAGACGCAAATGTGAACAGAAATGGCACTCTGTACACCAAACAACACATGTTACTTGCCTACGCCGATGACATCGATATAATGGGTCGAGCATTGCGAGCGGTAACAGCCACCTGTGAACAAATTGAAAAGGAGTCTGCCAAAGTGGGTCTGGCAGTAAACGGCGAGAAGACCAAGCTGATGGTATCAACGCGCAAGACGTCCAGTAGGCTCGGACCAACTGTGGAACTTGAGAACTACAGTTTCGAGGTAGTTAAAGACTTTATATACCTTGGTACCGCCATAAATAAAACGAAAGACATCAGTTTTGAAATTCGGAGAAGGATTGTAATGGCCAACAGATGCTACTATGGTCTAAGTAAGCAGTTTAGAAACAAAGCCACCTCCCGCCAGACCAAACTCACACTTTACAAGACGCTGTATGGATCAGAAGCATGGGTACTGGCGCAAGCAGATGAGGCAGCTCTTGGGGTGTTTGAGAGAAAAATTCTCCGAAAGATCTACGGGCCGATCTGCGTCGACGGTGAATATCGGCGTCGAATGAACCACGAGCTTTACAATTTATACGCGGACATCGACATAGTAAGTCGTATTGAGCTGCAGCGACTACGGTGGCTAGGCCATGTTGTGCGGATGAATGAAAATGCCCCAGCTCAAAATGCATATAAAAATGAGCCTACTGATGGTTCCCGTAGAAGAGGAAGGCCACGAATTAGATGGAAAGACCAAGTAGAAAACAACAAGTAAGTAAGTGTGAAAATATTCAAAATGTATATAATTTTGTAATAAAATAAGAAATATTATTACACTCTCAAAATTTGGTCAGTCCTTTTTTGCAAAGAATTTCTCTGTATATTTTTTGCACTGGGACCCGAAAACAATTTTTGGCAATACCCAAAAAAACAAGTAGGGAAAGTAGTAAAGTCGGACGAAACCGATTATATGATACCCTTTACCACTTTGGTTATATTCAGAGATGCATCCTAACAGACCTCAAATTTTTTGAAGGACAATTGAAATGAAATTGGACTGAATATGTGATATGTGTCTATATGTGAACCGACTTAACCCTACGATAAACCAGTGAGCGAAGCAGTATAGTCGGACGGGGCCGACCATATGATACCCTACACAACTTCCACGAAAATCTAACTTTCTGTGGTTCTATATTCTGAGCATGGGTAATATGTCGATATATTTCCACACTCTTGACCGATTAGAAGTCAACCAATATTAATAATATTCAGAACAACCCTTCTAATTTCAGAACCCATCCCTCATGCAAAATTTCGTGAGGATTGGTCCATAACTGTGGCCTGTATCGTGTTTACAAATTATAATGGACAGACGGACGGACACACATGTCTAGATCAACTCAGCTAGTCCAGATATGACGTCGGTATACTTAAAGGTGGGTCTAGGACCAATATTTCGCAGCGTTACAAACTCTTGGAGCTACACAAAGCTATAATACCCTGACAACATAGTTGTGTAGGGTATAAATACCCGGTACATTTGTATCTTTTTATACCCTCCACCATAGTTTATAACTCCGTTTATAACTCAACGAAATAATCATTTCCGTCCCTATAATGAATATAATTTTGATCAGCGTAAATTTCTATGACGATTTAAGTATGTCCGTCTGCCTGTTGTAATCACTATAGCTTCTAAACGATTTAAGATAAATAGCCACAAATTTACATTGAGTTGTGTTTTGTCTGCAGACAGGTTAAGATCGAAAATGAGTTATATCGGTCCACGTTTAGGCATGGAGTAACACCCAATTTTTGATATTTCGGGGTTCTTGAAAGCGCTATTCCAGCGAATACTATGAAATTTGGAATAATGGCCTCTTATTGGGTACGAGATGGCTCCTCTAAAAATTATAAGTTATATAACGGTGCACTAAAATTACTAAAAATTTTAGGAAAATATATATGGGAGCTATATCTAAATCTAGGTCGTACAAAATTTTGTGCCAATCTGCCAACATTTGTTTCACCATTTACTAAAAATAGGACGAAAATATATATGAACCGATTTCAATAAAATTTGACACACGTTAGATTATTCTGACTGCAGTACGTTGTGCAAAATTAACTCAGATTTATAGTTCCGTTTTGTATAATTTGTATAATAATAATTTATTGGCTGTCCATGTGGTTCAAATGCCTTTAGCTGTTTCGAGAAAAAAATGTTAATATGTCGTCCTATCTGTTTGAAATTGAAGAAAAAATAGATTTGTGTACGAATAGTGTATTAGTAAATATTTGTTTCTATCTATTAATAATTTCGACACACAATTAAAATATATAATTTAAATTAACCTTAAAACTCATAATGGGACTTATTTCCCGACCTTATGCTGTAGACATCTGCATAGTCGTTGGTTACGTTATGTAAAGGACTTTAGTGGATATTTGAGCATGCTGCTTATTTATTCAATCTTCGACAATCAAGCAACCAACGAACGATCCAATCTAACACCCAACGAACTAACTCAATGGCTTCCTTTTTTTGAGCAAGTGCTACAATAACAATGACTATCACTATCGGGCGAGAGATTTCAATATTATTCCATGAAATGACACGGCTATCTAATCGCTAGGGTTTGGTTGGACTGGTGTCATGACATCAAAAATACCATGTCGTCTAACAGGAATGTGTTCGAAATGTTAATGAGTTAACGCAGTGGTAAACGACAGCATGAAATCGACATTTTGAGATATATCCACAAAAAGAAGGAGTAGTAATCTAGCCATCTAGTTAACATATGTGCATGTATAATGAAAGGGAAATTGACACTAGTTAAATATGCAGAAAATTTCTGTCTGTCTCTCTGTTTGGGTGTTGAGTACCATTTTGTTCGGTATCAAAAAATATATGCAAATGACAAATAAATAGTATGGAAGATACTAAGGTTTTTGGGAGGTGGTCGCATAATTCGTTTCGAAATAACCAGATTATGTGGCTACATATGTTTTTGTTGTTTCTATATGGGTCATGAATTTTGGAATACTATTCATATAAAGAACATCAGTTATTTTTAATAAAAAAAGGCTAATATTGGGGCATGTAAATTGAATTTTTTTGAATTGAATTGTTTAAAGTATTTTCTTTTTTTATAATATATTTTTATGTCATTCAATTCGCAAAAAAAGTATTGTTTATATAAATTTTAGAAATAACACAATATACAACAATTTCAAGAACTCAATATTACCTGTATTTCTATGATGTTGAACACACAGACTCAACTGCTGCTGTTGTGCTTTCATTTTCAGTAATATATTATTAATCAGTGGGAATGTACGCTTCAGATGATATACAAATTGAAAATCATTTCATCCTTGCTGTCATATCTTTCTTTCAATGGGAACATAAAAAACATCAGCGTTGTAAACCAAACGAATGCACACCACACTGTCACAGTAAAAAGCTGTAGAAATTGTTTCTATTCGGTCCTTTGTCAACATTTATTACTACTAGTCATCGATATTATTACAAGAGTAGTGAAACAAATACAAGTTAACGAAACAAGGTCTAGTCGAAGCATATTAACCCTATAAATATTTACAAAATTATAAAATTAATTTATGTAGAGATTGCGTGAGAACATATTCGATCAGAATATTACTTTATACAATATTTAATGATTTTGGTTCTAAATATTTTTTAATTCGTTGTAGTGCAATTACATAAGTATACATACTAAAGATTTCAACTCAAAATACTGCTAAAAGATTGTATAGCTGATTAAAAAAAATTAAAATCGAAAATCGGTCCACATTTAAATATAGCTCCCATATATAGTTTCGTCCGATTGGTCCGACTGATACAACATTCTGCACAGGGTACTGAATTGGGTCTAGATTCATATATGCCATGTTTCATATTTTCGTCTGATTTAATGTAAATGGTGCACCAAAGTTCCTATATATCTTTCGATTTGCACGAAATTAGGAGTAGCGTATTAACATAAGTGTAGAATGATGTGTTTTAAGTTTCCTGAAAATCGATTCGAATTTGGATATAGGTCCCACATATATCGAGCCATATTCGCCAAAAAAAACGTAACTTTCAAATTTGAAATTTCACAGGAAAAGGGGTTTTTATTAATATTTTGAGATTAATTTAATCGATTCAGATTTAGAAATAGCTCCCATATATATATTCGTCCGATTTTATGTAAATGGTGCACCAAAGTCCCTATATATCGTTCAATGTGCATGAAATTTGGCTTAGCGTACTCAATTAAGTCTAGAATGATGTCTGCTAAATATCCTGAAAATCGGTTTAGATTTGTATATAGCTCCCACATATATACTTTCGTCCGATTTAATGTAAATGATGCACCAAAGTCGCTATATATCTTTCGATTTGCACGAAATTTGGCATATCGTAATGAATTAGGTCTAGAATGATGACGGCTATGCTTCGTGAAAATCGGTTCAGATTTAGCTCCCATATTTATTTTCTACCGATTTTAACTGAACTGCATAGTTTCTTGAAAATTGTTGCAAATTATGATATAGCTCAAATTTATATTTGCCTTCGATTTTATTTAAATTGTGCACTAAATTATTAAAGTTTGTACGATTGACGCACAATTTTGTATAATGTACTGATGTTTATATAAATTAATCTCTTTGTACTGATGTTAATATAAATTAATATCCCCTATACCTAAATGTATAGGGTTTCCGTTTAGTAGGAAAATACTATTAATGCGCGACAAAACCGCTTAGGAGTTAATTGGGTAATTCAATAACTAATATTACATTGCCACCTCTCACAACTCCACCCAGTGTTTAATGGTTAAGAGTATACAATTATGAAAATTATCAAAAGCCGTTTTTGTTCACACAAAAGCCCATGTGAGAAAACGAGCCGCGCTGCTCTTGCCACCCCCTTTTCCAGACCCAGATGATGATTATGATACCCTACTAAAAAAATATACCCCAAAACAATGAATTTTGATATTCATTTGCGCCATTCCGCATCAGTAGGCGAATGGAAAACAATATACAATACATAGATTTGTTGTTTCTGCTGTTGACGTTATTGTTTTGTTGTTGGGTGTTGTTTTATAACATGGGTGTTTGTCTTTTGACTTTTTCTGGCACTTGTTTGACAACCATTGTTATTTTATTTTTATACCATTCACCACACTGTGGTACAGGGTATTATGTCTTTGTGCATATGTTTGTAACAGGCAAAAGGAAACGAGATAGACACATGGTTTCTTTTGAGAATATGCATAGAATCACTTTTAAGTCGATTTATGCATGTCCGTCCGTCCGTCTGTCCATGTTAAATTGTAAACAAAGTACAGGTCGCATTTATGATCCGAATTGGATGAAATTTGGCACAGGTCACTTATTCGGCCCAAGGACGAACCCTATTGAAATTGGGAAAAATCGGTTCAGAAACCGATTTAATGCAAAAGGTCCCTATATATCTTTCGATTTGCACGAAATTTGGTACAGCCTAATCATTTAGGTCTAGAATGGTGTCTGCCAAGTTTCGTGGAAATCGGTCCAGATTTAGATATAGCTCCCATATATAGTTTGGTCCGATTTCATGTAAATGGTGCACTAAAGTCCCTATATATCTTTCAATTTGCACCAAATTTGGCATAACGTACTGAATTGAGCACAGAATTATGTCTGCCAAGTTTCGTGAAAATCGGTCTAGATTTAGATATAGCTCTCATATATAGTTTCGTCCGATTTCATGTAAATGGTGCACCAAAGTCCCTACATATCCTTCACGAAATTTGGCATCACGAACTGAATTGAGCCTAGAGTGATGTCTGCCAAGTTTTGCGAAAATCGGTTCAGATTTAGATATACCTCCCATATATAGTTTCGCCCGATTTCATGTAAATGGATTCAGATTCACATTTAGATAAATATCACATATTTTATTTCATCCAATTTCATGTTAATAGTCCTGTTTAATATACCCATAGTGGTGAAGGGTATCATATAGTCGGCCCCGTCCGACTTTACTACTTTCCTTACTGGTTTGTGTTGTGGGTGTTGCTCCTTTTTTGATTCTCCAAAGTATTGTTGGAAATGGCGTGTTTTTTGCGTGTATTTGGTGGGGTTCTGCCATTGACAGTGCTAATTTGTACACCGCTCCTTTGTTTATCGTTGTTTTGGATCTATTGTGTGTATGACTGTTTTGTTTTTTTGTTAAACTGAGCTTATTGAAATTGTACCAATTTACTTAATTCAACGATGGCAGATAAGCAGACTTTTGCCTCAGTTAATTTGAGAAAAAATTTCAACATTGGTCGTTGTTTGTTTTGTGAAGACTTGTATGCTCGAGGGATTGACAGAGTTTTTTTCATGTTTGTATAGTTAATTATTTGAAAGGTTATCATATCACATCGAATTGCATGATTATTTCAAACTAGTTTTTCGTAGGAAACGAAAATTATCTGAATGATAATTCTACACTCGTTTCATACCGCGTGTATGCGTTATTTAAAATATGTTATGCTCTTGTAATTAAGGATAGAGCCATGGCAGAAATGTGCTGGGCAAGTGCACCAGTAGTCGGCACTTTAAAGATTTTTCATTTTAAACTTTCACCATCCCAAGTGCATTTTTCGCTATATTGTATTTAGGTTTGTTTATTGTATTAAAAAACAACGCTGACTCTTCTTCCATTTGAATAAAATCGGAGGAAAATATATATAAGACCTATATCATAATATAAACTTTCAACAAACTTTAAGACACATAATTCTTGACTCAGTTGCATTTGATATACAAAATTTTATCCAAATCGGATAAATATTGGGAGTTTGGTGCATCATTTACCTAAAATCGGACGAAACTATATATGGGAGTTATATCTAAATCTGAACCGATTTTCTTCAATTTCAATAGGGTTTGTCCTAGGGCCAAATAAGTGAACTGTGCCAAATTTCATCCAAATCGGATCATATATGCGATCTGTACTTTATTCATAAAAACACGTGGACAGAAGGACAGGCGGACATGCGGAAATCGACTTAGAAAGTGATTCTATGCATATTCTCAAAAGTAGCCATGGGTCTACCTCGATTCCTTTTGCCTGTTATAAATATATTCACAAAGACATAATACCCTTTACCACAATGTGGTGAAGGTATCATATAGTCGGCCCGTCCGACTTACTTTTACTACTTTCCTTACTGGTTTTGTTCTTAAGAATCATTAATTATAACTAGTGTTGAAAAGAACTCATTGACAAAATTCAAAATTTTGGGTGAATAAATGTACTTGGCTCAACTAAATTTTACACATACATAGACAATTGGCTATATTTTGAAGATTATTCAAAGTACTTTTCGTATTTGGTTATTTTTTATTTATTTGAATATAACTACATGCCGACATTAGTAACACTTACCCAATGCTATTTAAATACGACCTTTTTAATATATATATATATATGCTTCGCCATAACATGCAAAAATAAACGAGTTTTCTACGTAAACGAAACTAACTGAAAAAAATACTGATTTTCAAACGAGAAACTTTTCAAATTATAGACACACGGGTGTTGGTACAACAATATACCCAAACCAACATATCAGCTTAGGGGCTTTTTGAAATCATTAACTTATATTGATTAATTTCTGGACCGAAGCTTTTTATTCACCAGGAAACCATTATGCAAATTTATAGCTACCAAAAACCAGGCGCGGATATACATATATACCAACTTACATTCTCATCGAGTTGAAAAGCATTCTCGGTAAATACCGATAATAGCTCATTGGGAGCTGTACATAAACCTGAAAAGTCCCAGTAGAAGCTGATAAATTACATTATAGCTAATTCGGTTGTAGGACGTGCACAAACTTCCCAACATATCAAATATTAGAGGTTACCATTGAGAACTAAATCGACATAGAATTTTACTGCGAATATTTCGAGAATAAGAATTATAATATCCATTCCATCTTGTGGCGTTGGGTATAAAAACACACACCGAATATACGCTTCTTACTATACTAGATTATACATACTCGTAGTTGACACAGCTTAGAGACATTTAAATACAAATAGATGTCACTAAGAATCAACATAAATGTTGTATTTAGAGCATACCAGCATTCTAGTTGAACCAATTAAAAGTTGTCGCTTACTGCTTTTTTGTTTAAAATGTTTTCAGTGCAGTGAATTTTATGCGTTTAAACTTGGAAAAGAACGCGTAAATTATTCTTCGAATAACAAACTTAGCAAAACGTCAAATATCATCAGAATGCAATGGTGTCTGTTACACAGTTCGTTGTGCTTTGAGAATAGGCTAGTGTAATCTAAATAAATAAATAAAAGGAATTCTGCGAACTGTAATGTGTAGGTTTCCCCACAGTTGAACACATGAGTTCAGAGAGAAATGTTGTAATACAATTTACATGCAAGGTTACATTTATTTAGCCCTATGTTTAAAATTGTTTAAATTTATCTTCACATAAAATATACATTTGCATACACAGTCAAAATGTTAATATAATTTGATACATAACACGTTTCTGAGAATTTATTTTTTTTGTTTTTATCGAAAATACCAAAACGTTTAATGTTTTCATAGAATTTTGCCATAGTAACCTTTGTGTGATAGCGTTTTTTTTTTTTTTTTTTTTTGAAAATCATTATGGCATTCTGCTGTCAGACAATTCCTTTGCAATTTTCTTTTCAATTTGCTTTTAATCATCATTTTAATGAATTTTATGGCATAGGCGAGGGGATGTACGAAAACAAGTGAACACAATTTACAGCTAACTTTGAACATAAATATGAAAAATTATTTATTCCTTGCTGACGCATGCATGCTAATACTTAAATTGTATATACACACCAACGTCATGACATAGTCGATAAGAAATACAAGTAATATATATATATATAAGGGACTATTTTGCGATATCAACAAGGAAAGAATAAAGTCTGACGGCTTCGACACCTCTAAGAATAGTATTGCACCGCATACTAAATTAATTTGATTTAAGTTATACCTACATTGTATATATTCGTGATGGCAATCTATATATATATATATATATACATGAATTTCTGTTTGTTTGTTAGTTTGTTTAATCAGTGTTAGCTATAGACTCCAAAAATTCGCGGTTGTCAACCTGTAGTAACTGCAATGCGCTATGCAAAATTTGTCGCAATCGGACAAATGTTGGCAGTATAGTGGTTCATGTAGATATAACTTTATATGAAAGCTATATCTAAATCTGAATCGACTTCAACAGAACGTTGCGCAAAATTTTGTTTAAATCCTAATTCGGTACTCTTTACGAAATTTTTACTTAATTGGACCAATATTGTGAGCTTGGTGCACCATTTACATAAAATGGGACGAAAATATATATGGGAGCTATATGTAAATCTGAACTGATATTCTCCAATTTCAATAGGGTCCGTCATTGGCCCAAATAAGTGACCATGCAAAATGCCATCCAAATCAGATCATAAATGGGACCGGTACTTTGCTCACAAAAATACATGGATGGACAGACAGACGGACATGCATAAATCGACTCAGAAAGTGATTCTATGCATATTCCCAAAAGGGACCATGGGCCTATCTCGATTCCTTTTGCATGTCACAAACATATGCACAAAGACATAATACCCTGTACCACAGTGTGGTAAAGGGTATCAAAAATGCTATTTGGATTAAAAAAAAACTTTGAAGTGAAAGTGTGCATTTTAATTATAACTCGTTTGATCATCTAGAAGGCACATTGAATGTCGGAAACTCGGATAGGATAAATTCAGATACACCTTTAATTTTCTTAAGAAAATTTCTATTTTGTGATGGAGGTAGCAGATGGAGGTGAATGATATTAACATGGGCAAAATAGTTATATATCCTATTAAGTGTTATCAACTGTACTGACAATAACAACCAGTTCAGTAATTCCGCTAACATCCTTATTTTCATTTTCATGCTTTCTTGATAAAAATTATTGACAAAACATTTTTTTAATTTTTGCCACTTTGCGAAAAAATCTGTTATTATGTTTCAGGAAAACAAAAATTACCACCATTTCAGAAAACAGCGATAAATGCAATAACTACTATACATCAATCGTCAGTTACCAATCAGGAAGGCAGGAGAACTCATGGACATTTCACACATTTTTGTAGTGTTAATGCGAGCATATAAAAATCCAGGGTTTCCCTAATTTTTTAACTAAAATTAATATATAATGCAGCTGAATAAAGGTTGCTCATAAATAAATTATAGCTATATGCTAGTAGTAGTATCCAGCTAGTAGTATATAAAAACTTCACTTCATTCTATAGATATAAAATATCCCAAAGATATATATATATAGATATAAAAGCTCCCAAAGCATACGATTCTAACAGACCGATAGATGAAGCCAGCTGTTTTTTATGAACTTGACTTATTTTTAAAGGTTGATTTTGCCGATTTCTGACGAGATTATACATTGTTCAAATGAATCACTTTTCAAGGATCATTTTAATGTTTATACCCTTCACAACACTGTTGTACTTATGTCTTTGTGCATATATTGGTAACAGGCATAAAGAATCACCTTCTGAGCCTATTTATGCATGTTGGAAACAAAGTACAGATCGCATTTATGATCCGATTTGGATGAAATTTGGCACAAGTCACTTATTTGGCCCAATGACAAAACCTTTTGAAAATCGGTTCAGATTTAGATATAGCTCCCATACATAGTTTCGTCCGATTTTAAGTAGATTTTGTACCAAAGCCGCTATATTTCCTCCAATTTGCACGAAATTTGCAGGTACTGAATTAGGCCCAGAATGATGTGTGCTAAGTTTCGTGAAAATCGGTTCAGATATAGATATAACTCCCATATATATTTTCGTCCGATTTAATGTAAATGGTGCACCCAGTCCATATATATCTCTTGCGATTTGCACAAATTTCTGTATGGAGCACTGAATTGTATGTGAAGTTTCGGGTCAGATTCAGATATAGCTCCCATATCGTCCAATTTAAGGTAAATAGGGCAAATAAGTCCTTATAAATTGTTCGATATGCGCACTGAATTAAGTCGAGAATGGTGTGTGATAAGTTTCAAGAAAATCGGGCCAGATTTAGACATAGCTTCCATATATATTTTCGTCCGATTTTATGTTAATTGAGCACCAAAGCCCCTATATATCTTTTGAGTTACACGAATTTCTGCATAGCGGACTGAGTTAAGTCTAGCATGATGTGTGGAAATCGATTCAGATTTAGATATGGTGTGTGACCAATTTGGACACAATTTTCTACAAGATACTGAAGTTACTATAACCTTATGTGTGTCAAGTTTTCTTGAAATCGGTTCAGATTAACATATAGCTCCTATATATATTCGACCGGTTTTATGTACATGGTGCACTAAATACTCATGGCTAGGCCGATTGACACAATATACTGAAATTAATATAAATTCATCTCTGGCAAGTTTCCTTGAAATCGGTTCAGATTAAGATATAGCATAGCTTCTATATATAATTTCGAATACATTATTCTCCTCGATTTCATTGAAATTCTGTCTGATGTAGATTCTGCATAGATGGCAGAATAAGAATCTTAGAAGTATAAATTGTATATATAGTGGTGCCTTCCTTACGGGTTGCAGATGCGGGATGTCACAAACGTAAGGAATCTGTGTTTATTTTGTTTATTGCCTATGATAGCCGTCTTAAATACATATTATATACCACTGAACAAAGCTGAAGACAAAAAAATATCAAAATTCAATAGAAGTGATGAAAATATAATTCGCTTTTATACACCAACATCTCACTTAACAATAACAATTGACGTGCTATACGAAATGTGGTAATATGGCGGAATATGATGCCAAGTTTGCTGGTATCAAACTTGGCATCTGTGCCTTAAAGTTGGTGCCTAGCATAAAAAATCTGATGAAATTACAAAACGAAAACATATAAAGATCTTCTTCGCTTACCAGTCAACAACAACTGTCTGTCAGTATGAGCAAATTGTCCAAAGTGAACATATAGAAATATTCCCACACAGACTTGTACATATATTTTTGTTTCTTTTGTATTTTTTACGCTGGTATGGCATATTTAACCATGATTACCATTACATAAAAAGAGCAACGAAATCTATATGTATTTGAGGAGGAATATGTGATTGTATATTGAAACATGTCAATGATGAACAAGCAAAAAAAAAAAAAATTCAAACACACTTTCACTTTAATCAATTTGAGCATTAAAGTAATTATATAAACAAACTTGAATATATCATAGTTTAGTATTAACTTCTAACTTTGTATATAGGTTATTGTTGTTTTGTAATTGTTATTGTTCTTCTTTTCGAATGTCCGGCGCTGGTATGAACTAAAATTATAAACATCGCACAAAAAATTCTCTATTTTTGACCACTTACTAAGTTAGAAAATAAGGAAGAAACATTTCTACTGTCGCTTAATGCTGACACATTTCGTTCAATCTAGAAGTGCTACACAATATATCCAAAGTATTTTTCCATTGGCTTTACATTGTTCTTTTCTTTTTCATTTCATTTTTGACGTTACTGATTTCTATGAAATGTCCACCCCATCATTTAATTTCTTCGTAATTGTTTGTTAGTAGTCTACCACTACAATTTTATTGCTTGGCTCCTGGTTCACCTTCTATCTATTATTCGTTGTATATTTCTCATATTGTTCAGGCTAGCTTCTTCTATTTGGCCCAAGGACGAACCCCACTGAGATATAGCTCACATATATAATTTCTGATTTAATGTAAATGGTGCACAGGGACTCCGGTATATCTTTCGATTTCCACGAAATTTGACATGGCGTACTAAATTAACTCTATAATGATGTGTGTGTGTGTGTGATGATGTGTCTCGAGCAAATCGGTTCCAATTTAGATATAGATCCCTTATATATTTTCGTCTGATTTATTGTAAATGACGCACCAAAGTCCTATATGGGCAATATTGCCATTTTTTTAACATAGCTGAAGCGGAGGTTCACCCCTTTATAACTCGGGAACTACTTAAGTATATGAAAAAAAGTGAATAGTTTTGGGTTAATTGATCTGTCGTTGCGAACTGTTCATGATATTGACCTCCAAACTTTATTTTGGTGGAAGCTGTGTCTACTTTAATGTAAAAAAAATGTGTAAAAACAGGTTGAGGCGAACCAGTTTTTTTATGTTCTCTATCGATTTGTGATTAAGCCACTCATTTCACGGTCTTCGTGTCAAAGTAAAACTAGAAGCCAACAAAATGGGGACTACGCCCCTTATGTATCATTTTTCAAAATTTTCACTGCATCTACCTTTAAATGATGCTGACATTTTGAATCTCGATTTTGAGTGTTTTTATACCCTTCACCACACTGTGGTACAGGGTATTATGTCTTTGTGCATATGTTTGTAACAGGCAAAAGGAAACGAGATAGACACATGGTTCCTTTTGAGAATATGCATAGAATCACTTTCTAAGTCGATTTATGCATGTCCGTCCGTCCGTCTGTCTGTCTGTCTGTCTGTCCATGTTAAATTGTAAACAAAGTACAGGTCGCATTTATGATCCGAATTGAATGAAATTTGGCATAGGTCAATTATTCGGCCCAAGGACGAACCCTATTGAAATTGGGAAAAATCGGTTCAGATTTAGATATAGCTCCCATATATATATTTAACCGATTTAATGTAAACGGCCCCTATATATCTTTCGATTTGCACGAAATTTGGTACAGCTTAATCATTTAGGTCTAGAATGATGTCTGCCAAGTTTCGTGAAAATCGGTCCAGATTTAGATATAGCTCCCATATATAGTTTCGTCCGATTTCATGTATATGGTGCCCCAAAGTTCCTATATATCTTTTGATTTGCACGAAATTTGGTATAACGTACTGAATTAAGCCTAGAGTGATGTCTGCCAAGTTTGGAGAAAATCGGTCCAGATTTAGATATAGCTCCCATATATAGTTTCGTCCGATTTCATGTAAAAGGTGCCCCAAAGTCCCTATATATCTTTTGATTTGCACGAAATTTGGTATAACGTACTGAATTAAGCCTAGAGTGATGTCTGCCAAGTTTGGAGAAAATCGGTCCAGATTTAGATATAGCTCCCATATATAGTTTCGTCCGATTTCATGTAAAAGGTGCCCCAAAGTCCCTATATATCTTTCGATTTGCGCGAAATTTGGCATAACGTACTGAATTGAGCTTAGAATGATGTCTAACAAGTTTGGAGAAAATCGGTCCAGATTTAGATATAGCTCCCATATATAGTTTCGTCCGATTTCATGTAAATGGTGCCTCAAAGTCCCTATATAACTTTCGATTTGCACGAAATTTGGCATAACGTACTGAATTAAGCCTAGAGTGATGTCTGCCAAGTTTGGAGAAAATCGGTCCAAATTTAGATATAGCTCCCATATATAGTTTCGTCCGATTTCATGTAAATGGTGCCTCAAAGTCCCTATATAACTTTCGATTTGCACGAAATTTGGCATAACGTACTGAATTGAGCCTGGAATGATGTCTACCAAGTTTCGAGAAAATCGGTCCAGATTTAGATATAGCTCCCATATATAGTTTCGTACGATTTCATGTAAATGGTGCCCCAAAGTCCCTATATATCTTTTGATTTGCACGAAATTTGGCATAACGTACTGAATTAAGCCTAGAGTGATGTCTGCCAAGTTTGGAGAAAATCGGTCCAGATTTAGATATAGCTCCCATATATAGTTTCGTCCGATTTCATGTAAATGGTGCCTCAAAGTCCCTATATAACTTTCGATTTGCACGAAATTTGGCATAACGCACTGAATTGAGCCTAGAATGATGTCTACCAAGTTTCGAGAAAATCGGCCCAGATTTAGATATAGCTCCCACATATAGTTTCGTACGATTTCATGTAAATGGTGCCCCAAAGTCCCTACATAACTTTCGATTTGCACGAAATTTGTCATAACGTACTGAATTGAGCCTAGAATGATGTCTGCCAAGTTTCGTGAAAATCGGTCCAGATTTAGATATAGCTCCCTTTTATTATAGATTGATTTTAAGTAATTGACGTACTAAGGAACCAATAGAAACAAAACGTTCTGAAATTAGTATAACCTAACCTGTGACAAGTTTGTTTGAAATCGCTTAATATTTGGATAGAGCTTCCATATATATTTTCGACCGATTTCAAGTAAATTGGGCATCAGACTCCTCATGTTAGTCAGATTGACATCAAATTGTGCACAACGCACAAAATTGAGCATACAATTACGTAGTTGCGTTTTCTAGAAGTACAGACATAGCCCAACGGACTTATTTATATTTGTTTGAAGTCGATTAACATACTTTATGGATAGATCTAGGTAGATTCACATTTAGATAAATATTACTTTTTTTCATCCAATTACATGTTAATAGTCCTGTTTAATATACCCATAGTGGTGAAGGGTATCATATAGTCGGCCCCGTCCGACTTTACTACTTTCCTTACTGGTTTTAATTTTAATTCTAGCTTTAATACGCAAACAGGAATTTCTAAAAATCGATCATAAGATTATTGTAGTCGCGAATCTGCGTCATTTGATATGTATTTTGTGTATGTAGTATGCACAGCTTCAGAGTAATACTCATCCGAAGGTGCGAATTTTGTGCGATCAAATTTCTAAAAAACCTATTTTTCGGTCCAAATTTTTAGATCTGTCAACTGAATGATATGGGTACTCGCGATCAATAAGGTTTTTCACGTTTCGGATGATATAAAATCTTCTTCGTGAAAATCCATCTATTAGAACGGCGGGAACTGGCCTTCCAAAAACACGAAATTTGGCAAAAAATGTTTTTGAAAATATCGCGGATTTATTTGCGTTTTCTGTGTATCATTTCCGCTTCAATAAATGACCTCATATGGATTTTGATCTTTTTCGAAAAGAGAACTTTAAAAACTTCAGCCGAAAGAGAGATGTACGCAATTTATCTCAAAAATAGATTTTGCTGGCACATCCTTGGTTCTTAATGGACCACATTGAAATGGTATAGATCGATGTATTTTTTAGGGTGCACACCGAAATCGGATGCGCGTTAATGGCATATGGAGTTTTTGGAAATTATTCGCGTTTTAGGATTTTTTGGGTACTTCAATGCAACGTGTGGCACATCTTAGCCGTCAAATGAAATTTCGCAAAATATATATGGATTGGAAGATAAACTTCAGTACTTCCTGGAAACCGCATGCGCATCAAATGATTTTGAGAATTACGCGATTTACACGCAATTTAAAATGTACATTTCATAATATTATTTTATTTTAAGATTTATTCCTATTTATAGAATTCTAAGATTAATTGGAAGGGTCTTGATATAATCCGCAAGGCGTATACTTATACACAAAAAGTGATTATTATTATATATGTCAATTTTTCGGCGAAAATCGGGTAAAATAGCAGAATAACCCAAACATTTTTTTTTAAATTTCTTGTATACAATTAAAAAAATAAATATGATGACATTATTTTTTCGAACCAAAAACAAATATTTTTCCTCAATATCTTGTTTTGTTGTCGCTGTGATTTAGAAACCGCTACTCGGACTTGTGTGATTTTGATATCATTTGATTCATCATGGTGTTTAGATTATGTAGATATTTATACCCTTCACCACACTGTGGTACAGGGTATTATGTCTTTGTGCATATGTTTGTAACAGGCAAAAGGAAACGAGATAGACACATGGTTCCTTTTGAGAATATGCATAGAATCACTTTCTAAGTCGATTTATGCATGTCCGTCCGTCCGTCCGTCCGTCTGTCCGTCTGTCTGTCTGTCTGTCTGTCTGTCCATGTTAAATTGTAAACAAAGTACAGGTCGCATTTATGATCCGAATTGAATGAAATTTGGCATAGGTCAATTATTCGGCCCAAGGACGAACCCTATTGAAATTGGGAAAAATCGGTTCAGATTTAGATATAGCTCCCATATATATATTTAACCGATTTAATGTAAACGGCCCCTATATATCTTTCGATTTGCACGAAATTTGGTACAGCTTAATCATTTAGGTCTAGAATGATGTCTGCCAAGTTTCGTGAAAATCGGTCCAGATTTAGATATAGCTCCCATATATAGTTTCGTCCGATTTCATGTATATGGTGCCCCAAAGTTCCTATATATCTTTTGATTTGCACGAAATTTGGTATAACGTACTGATTTAAGCCTAGAGTGATGTCTGCCAAGTTTGGAGAAAATCGGTCCAGATTTAGATATAGCTCCCATATATAGTTTCGTCCGATTTCATGTAAAAGGTGCCCCAAAGTCCCTATATATCTTTTGATTTGCACGAAATTTGGTATAACGTACTGAATTAAGCCTAGAGTGATGTCTGCCAAGTTTGGAGAAAATCGGTCCAGATGTAGATATAGCTCCCATATATAGTTTCGTCCGATTTCATGTAAAAGGTGCCCCAAAGTCCCTATATATCTTTCGATTTGCGCGAAATTTGGCATAACGTACTGAATTGAGCTTAGAATGATGTCTAACAAGTTTG
This sequence comes from Musca vetustissima, assembly GCF_032173495.1. NCBI lineage: Eukaryota > Metazoa > Arthropoda > Insecta > Diptera > Muscidae > Musca > Musca vetustissima. The sequence continues at coordinate 1,998 of NW_026883260.1, read as the reverse complement.
GAGAAAATCGGTCCAGATTTAGATATAGCTCCCATATATAGTTTCGTCCGATTTCATGTAAATGGTGCCTCAAAGTCCCTATATAACTTTCGATTTGCACGAAATTTGGCATAACGTACTGAATTAAGCCTAGAGTGATGTCTGCCAAGTTTGGAGAAAATCGGTCCAAATTTAGATATAGCTCCCATATATAGTTTCGTCCGATTTCATGTAAATGGTGCCTCAAAGTCCCTATATAACTTTCGATTTGCACGAAATTTGGCATAACGTACTGAATTGAGCCTGGAATGATGTCTACCAAGTTTCGAGAAAATCGGTCCAGATTTAGATATAGCTCCCATATATAGTTTCGTACGATTTCATGTAAATGGTGCCCCAAAGTCCCTATATATCTTTTGATTTGCACGAAATTTGGCATAACGTACTGAATTAAGCCTAGAGTGATGTCTGCCAAGTTTGGAGAAAATCGGTCCAGATTTAGATATAGCTCCCATATATAGTTTCGTCCGATTTCATGTAAATGGTGCCTCAAAGTCCCTATATAACTTTCGATTTGCACGAAATTTGGCATAACGCACTGAATTGAGCCTAGAATGATGTCTACCAAGTTTCGAGAAAATCGGCCCAGATTTAGATATAGCTCCCACATATAGTTTCGTACGATTTCATGTAAATGGTGCCCCAAAGTCCCTACATAACTTTCGATTTGCACGAAATTTGTCATAACGTACTGAATTGAGCCTAGAATGATGTCTGCCAAGTTTCGTGAAAATCGGTCCAGATTTAGATATAGCTCCCTTTTATTATAGATTGATTTTAAGTAATTGACGTACTAAGGAACCAATAGAAACAAAACGTTCTGAAATTAGTATAACCTAACCTGTGACAAGTTTGTTTGAAATCGCTTAATATTTGGATAGAGCTTCCATATATATTTTCGACCGATTTCAAGTAAATTGGGCATCAGACTCCTCATGTTAGTCAGATTGACATCAAATTGTGCACAACGCACAAAATTGAGCATACAATTACGTAGTTGCGTTTTCTAGAAGTACAGACATAGCCCAACAGACTTATTTATATTTGTTTGAAGTCGATTAACATACTTTATGGATAGATCTAGGTAGATTCACATTTAGATAAATATTACTTTTTTTCATCCAATTACATGTTAATAGTCCTGTTTAATATACCCATAGTGGTGAAGGGTATCATATAGTCGGCCCCGTCCGACTTTACTACTTTCCTTACTGGTTTTAAATTATTTTTTAGGTGTGTGTATGTCATTAATATAATGAAAATATTGATGTAATCTGCTATATTTTTTTTATTTTTCTCATATTTCGCGAATATTTGCAACTTTATCGTGATTATTATAATATATTCATATTCTTATTTTACGGAGGAAGATATATATAAACGTTTTTGGTCAATATAATAAACGGCGTAATTTTAAGATTTTTTTCTTATGCTCAAAATTAAAACCTCGATAACTTTTGCGCGCATCAACCAAAAATTTGATCGCGAACGGTTTCGGAGTCAGGACATTTTTCTCTATATGTGTACCAAAAATCATAGATGTGCCACAAAAACAAAAAAGCTGATTTTTTGAAAATGGAATATTAAAAAATTGGCAATATTGCCCATATATATCCTTCGATTTGCACGAAATTTGGCACAGAGTATAGAATTATGTCTAGAATGGTGCGTGTTCAGTTTCTTGAAATAGGTTCAGATTTAGATATAGCTCCCATATATATTTATTTATCTATATATATAAAAATGAATTTCTGTTTGTTTGTTTGATCAGTGTTCCCTATAGACTCCTAAACTACTGAACGGATTTTCATGAAATTTTCACAGTCGATTTTTGAGAACATTTGTGGTAACATAGGGTACTTATTTTTTTGATAGGGGCAGGGGAACCAATAGCCCCCATACAAATTGCCCCCTTTATTGGATAAGAATTGGTAATTTATAGCAAAATGTTAGTAAATA
>NW_026883259.1:0-4624 GCF_032173495.1 Musca vetustissima | reverse complement strand
TGGCACAATGTACTGAATTGAGCCTAGAGTGATGTACGCAAAGTTTCGTGAAAATCGGTTCAGATTTAGATATAGCTCCCATATATCGTTTCGTCCGATTTCATGTTAATTATGCACCAGAGTCCCTATATATCTTTCGATTCGCACGAAATTTGGCATAACGTACTGAATTGAGGCTAGAGTGATGCCTGCCAAGTTTCGTGAAAATCGGTCCAGATTTAGATATAACTCCCATATATAGTTTCGTCCGATTTCATGTAAATGGTGCACCAAAGTCCCTATGTATCTTTCGATTTGCACCAAATTTGACATAACATACTGAATTGAGCCTAGAATGTTGTCTGCCAAGTTTCGAGAAAATCGGTATAGATTTATATATAGCTCCCATATATAGTTCCGTCTGATTTCATGTAAATGGTGCACCAAAGTCCCTATATATCTTTAGATTTGCACGAAATTTGGCATAACGTACTGAATTTAGCCTAGAGTGATGTCTGCCAAGTTTCGTGAAAATCGGTCCAGTTTTAAATATAGCTCTCATATATAGTTTCGTCCGATTTCATGTAAATGGTGCACCAAAGTCCCTATATATCTTTCGATGTGCACGAAATTTTGCATAACGTACGTAATTGAGCCTAGAGTGCTTTATGCGAAGCTTTGTGAAAATCGGTCCAGAATTAGATATAGCTTCCATATATAGTTTTGTCCGATTTTATGTTAAAGATTCACCAAAGTCCCTATAAATCTTTCGATTTGCACGAAATTTGGTATAGCATACTGGAATGATGTGTTCTGAGTTTCGTGAAAATCGGTTCAGATTAAGATGTATATATTTCCGTCAGATTTAATGTAAATAATGTACCAAAGTTCTAATATTGCATAGATCGATTGATTTTAAGTAATTGACGCACCAACTTGTGACAAGTTTCGTTGAAATCGGTTCATATTTGGATATAGATTCCACATATATTTTCGTCCAATTTTAAGTAAACGGTGCAAATGGTGTTTGTCAGATTGACATGAAATCGTGTACAACGTACAAAATTGAGCATAGAATAGCGTAGTTGGGTTTTCTAGAAGTACAGACATAGCCCAACGGCCCAACATTTGTCCCATTGTAACAAACAAATGACATGCTTATAGATTGATCTAAGTTGATTCACATTTAGATAAATATCACATGTTTTAGTTCATCCAATTTCATGTTAATTGCCCTGTTTAATATACCCATAGTGGTGAAGGGTATCATATAGTCGGCCCCGTCAGACTTTACTACTTTCCTTACTGGTTTTAATTACCGAAGAATTAAAATTCTTAGAAATTGAATAAAAATCATATTAAAGTTGTATAAATAGATATAAAACCCATATAATGTTAAGTGTAATAAACTATGAATTACCATTTTTGGGTAAAATATTATACGCAATCGAAATGTTATTCGATTTTTTCCATTAACTACCTCCCACTCAATACTTCTTGATGTGTTTCCGTTTTATTAATTTCATCCTTTTCGAATCATAAATCTTATCTGAACTTTTTACGAACGGACGGACATGCACATATCGATTTAGAAAATTATTAAAAGAAAATGATTATTGTCAAAAGGTATACCTTCGTAGGTTCGTATACCATGCACGATAGAATAGTGCAGGTAAATTACTAAGCCAAATTTATTGAATCAAAACCGAAGTTGGTGAATAGGGCGTGAATTTTATTCATTGCTTAATAGAGAAGAACATTTAAATCAACCAACATTAATTTATGGTTTCAATGTTACTGAAATTTATTTATTTAAAATTTATTTAAAGAATCAAAGGCCATTTGAAATAATTCGTTGGGTATAGTGTCAATGTTAAAACGTGGCAGATAATTTACGCCACAATTTACAATTACGGCCAAAAGGTTCAACAACCACATTTTTGTCGCTAGAAAACGTTTGTTGTCTTGGTTCCGAGAAAGTATTGGAATTCAAAAGACACAGTTTATTGAACTTTTTGTTCAGAAACTTCACAATCCAAAAAGAAATAAAAAAAAATTTTGAATTTATTATACCCGCCGCAAGTTGTGTGCATTTAAACAGTTTAAAATGGTTAGAAAATTTGGTAAACGTGACCAAATATAAATGGTCTATGAAATATCTTACTCAGAGGTTTAGAGAAAATGATTTCCTACGAATATTCTGTGTAGTCCATCTGTAAATAAAAAAAATTATGATCAACATGATTTCTTCAAAGTGCAGGGGAATAGAATAATTTATTTACACATCATTAGGATCAAAAATATTTGCATTGATGGATGTTTATTATAATGAAACGAGCAAAATTTGTTAGGTTGTGTTTCCAAATTTTTCGTAGATAAAAAATAAAGTCATTAGAAAGTATTTTATTACTTTTGTCCATTACTTTTCCTAGTACTGTCTTCTGTGGAATCTAATTTCAAAAGGTCGAAATATTTTTGGCGTTTTATGACAATGACATAAATTTGTGTTATCACACTATCACTGTTTGTAATAAAATATGTTTTTTATTTGCAGATAGTAAAATTTTTCTATGACATTAAAGATATTGGAACTGATATTTAGCACCAAGTGAAATCATTTTTCTATCACTGACATTTGTTGTTCACAGTTTTAAATTTTCTTTTATTCACTATTATTGGAAATTTGATACTTTTTCATTGTGGGTAGAAAATTATTGAATACATCATTGAAGTTTATAACTTTCATATTTTCAATGAAGGTAAGACGTTGTAAATAAAATAAAAAAACTATTAATGGTTGGTTTTAAGAAATAAAAAGTATATATTAAAAAATTTTTGTACTAGCCTTTTAAATCGAGAACGTGTTCTATAAGGATAGCAAGGGAATATTATACATAACTAGCGGGACCCGTGGCGCTTCGCAGCCCTTGCTGAAATTATCAAATTAAAAATTTAGATATGATCAATTGATAAATTTAATTTTAAAATTAGGTAAACCCTGGTATTTGTATATGCTCGCATTAACACTACAAAAAAAGTGTGAAATTTCCATGTTGTAGTAGTTGTAAAGCAATTATAAAATAATTCACTGTTTTCTGTAATGGTTGTTTTGCTTTTTGAAACACAATTTTTTCGCAAAGTAACAACAATTCAAAAATTATGTCAATACTTTTTATCAATTTTACACGATCGATCACCTCCATCTGATACCTCCTCCACAAAATGGCATTAAAAAATAGTGTTGTATCTGAATTTATCCTATCACAGTCTCTGCCTTTTTCCAGATGATAAAACGATTTATAATAAAAAATGCACACTACTCACTTCAAATCATTTAAGAATTTTTAGAGTCTACAAACAAAATATTTTCAAATTTCAATATGCTGATTTTTAAAATGCTGTAAAAAGTGTATTCCCGTTGATCGTACTATGTTCATTTTTGTATGGATGGTGTGTATTCATACCTTCGTTATTCAGGCAAATTTAAAAAAAACGGTATCATAAGATAAACGCATATTACATGTTCAGAAGTTTTGAGGTATATTTACTATTTATGCTATATCTCCGCATCCACGCGGAATTTTTAAAGTTTATAGAGCTTATGATACTTTCAGGGGATGTCTCGATATACAGTGTACATCTCATTAAGATCTGTTCAGCGGTTTTGGCGTCTATAGGCCCTTCGCTCCCCTGATAAAGTTATCAAGCATATACCAATGATCAATTAATAAGCAACATACATGCAGCTGCAATATATACTAATTTAAATTTTAAAATTAGGAAAACTCTGGACTTTTATATGCTCGCATTAACACTACATATTGGCAATTTTTGTTTTTTTTTTTTTTTAACTAAAACACACCGTTAATAGTTTTTATCAATTTTACACAATTGTTATGTCCATGGAAACAGATAATGACACGTAATAACCAAAATTACTATTTTGCACATCTTATTATCGATCACATCCATCTTTTACTTCCCCACAAAATGGTATTTATTATAATCCATATATTTTTGTAATCCAAGTAACATTTTTTTATATAAATATATTTTCACAAACTGACAAAATAGAAAATTATAACGTCAAAAATTTTTTTCAATTTGATTTTTTTTTTATTTCCATATTTCAAATTTTATCGTAATTGTTCCAAAATTTATTCTCATCGGATGAAGCGCATAATTTCTAACTATGCGATGTAAAAATTAGACTTTTTATGGGAACGAAGACCGTGTTTATTCAGATAAACCTTCAACTCTTGAACACTTAAAATCCAATATTCGTCAAGATTTGGCTCAGATAACGCCCGACTATATGATACCCTTCACCACTTTGGGTATATTTTACAGATGATCCCTAACAGACGTCGCCTTTTCGAAGGAACATTGACATGTAATTGCACGAACTTAAATATTTGATCGCTAATTATATGTGAACCATCAGCCCATACACTTGCCATTCTGCAACCTATGCTAAATGTTATTTAATTAGGTGAAAATCAGAGTCGTATAATACAAATTTATGTAAATCGATTTAAAATTTGATACATGCTATTTAATGTGCTGCACTATGCAAAATTTAATCTCAATCAGACACCCAATGATTATTTGGTGCACAATTAATATGAAGTCGGTGGAAAATATA
>NW_026883258.1:0-45853 GCF_032173495.1 Musca vetustissima | reverse complement strand
AACTAGCCATGCAAGTCCACTTACAGCATTCGATAATTATATACGTGTATATATGCATGTGTATAGACTTATTGCAATAGCTGAATTGTGATATTATAATTGTCTATGTCTGTCGGTCTATGTTATATGCATACATAACTACAAGTGTCGACGTAATTTCACTACATGACGTTGCATGTAAATTTAATGACTTTTGCGAAAAGTGGCAACAACTTGTCACAAATGACTTGCAAAACCAACAACAACAACACACAATAAAACTGCATAAATTTAATGTGAAGAGCGGAAATGCACCACACACACACAAATACAAGCGAAAGTTACAGGATTTTGGCAAATAATTTTCGAAATGAGACCTATCATTTCGAAAAACGATTTGGCAATAATTTTGGAAAACTAGGCAAGTAACTTTAACATATAAAAAACCAATAAGGAAAGTAGTAAAGTCGGACTGGGCCGACTACATGATAACCTTCACCACTTTGAGTATATTCTACATGTGTCTACACTACGCAACATTTCATGCAAATCGAAAGATATATAAGGACTTTGGTGTACCATTTACCTAAAATCGTACAATAATATATAAGGTAGCTATATCTAAATCTGACCCGATTTTCGTGAAACTTAGCTTACATCACTCTGGACCTAATTCAGTACTATATGCCAAATTTCGTGCAAATCGAAAGATATATAGGGACTATGGTGCCCCATTTACCTTAAATCGGACGAAAATATATGTGAGCTATATATAAATCTGACCCGATTTTCTCGAAACTTGACACACGTCATTCTAGACTCAATCCAGTACACTATGCAACATTTCGTGCAAATCGAAAGATATATAGGAACTTTGGTGCCCCATTTACCTTAAATCGGCCGAAAATATATATGGGAGCTATAACTACATCTGAACCGATTTTCACGAAACTTAGCACACATCACTCTGGACCTAATTCAGTACGCTATGCCAAATTTCGTGCAAATTGAAATATATATAGAGATTTTATAGCCCCATTTACCTTAGATCGGACGGAAATATATATGAGAGCTATATCTAAATCTAAACCGATTTTCTCGAAACTTGGCACACATCATTCTGGACCTAATTCAGTACTCTGTGCCAAATTTCATGCAAATTGAAATATATAGAGGGACTTTGGTGCCACATTTACCTTAAATCTGACGAAACTATATATGGAAGCTATATCTAAATCTGAACCGATTTTCTCAAAACTTGGCACACATCATTATGAAGCTAATTCAGTACTCTGTGCTAAATTTCATGCATATCGAACGATATATAGGGATTTTGGTGCCCCATTTACCTTAAATTGGACGAAAATATATATGGGAGCTATATCTAAATCTGAACCGATTTTTCCCAATTTCAATAGGGTTCGTCCTTGGGCCAAATAAGAGACTAGTGCTTTGTACTTTGTTTAGAATTTAACATCTACAGACGGACAGACGGACGGACATGCATAAATCGACTCAGAAAGTGATTCTATGCATATTCTCAAAAGGAACCATGTGTATATCTCGTTGCAGACACTTCGGCGGGAAATGTGGCTAAAACCTTCAAAATTACATAGAAAGTGACAGGATCATATTTATGTTGGGACTATGTCAATGCATGTAGGTTCATCATGTATTGACATGCATTCCCTACATGGAAAATTTGGGCTAAAATCTTAGAAATACCGAAAAATGAGTTGGGTCATATTTATGGAGTCTATGTCAGAGCACGAACCTATATTGATAATTGTTCTATTTAGACAATATGACCTTTTTTCAAAAACAGCATTTGGGTACCAAAGGGGCTTAAACCATAAATTATGTAGCAGGACTTTATATGGAATCTACATAAAACAAGGACGTATAATGTTAATTACTTCTTCTTAGTTTTCTCTAAAGAAAACGTTTATGTGCCGCACAGTGGTCGAAATCACTCCATCTTTGGGTCTGTGGTACAGGGTATTATGTCTTTGTTCATATGTTTGTAACAGGCAAAAGGAAACAAGATAGACACATGGTTCCTTTTGAGAATATGCATAGAATCACTTTCTGAGTCCGTCTGTGCATGTTAAATTGGAAACAAAGTCGCATTTATGATCCCATTGGGATGAAATTTGGCACAGCTCATTTGTTTTGCACAAGGACGAATCCTACTGAAACTGGGAAAATCGCTTCAGATTTAGATGTAGCTCCTATATATATTTTCGTCCGATTTAATGAAATTTGGCGTAGCGTACTGAATTAAGTCCAGAATGATGTTAAGTTTCGTGGAAATCGGTTCAGATTTAGATATGGATCCTCTATATACGCCTTCGTCCGATTTAATGTAAATGGTGTGCTAAAGTCCCTATACATCTTTCGATTTGCACGAAATTTGGTATAACGCGCTGAATTAAGTCTAGAATGATATGTGTTAAGTTTCTTGAAAATCGATTTTCAAAGTTTGGGTTCAGTTTTCCAATTGAATCTATAGAAAAACCAATGAGCGGAGCAGTATATTCGGACGGGGCCAACCATACGATACCCTACACAACTACCACGGAACTCAAATTTTCTGCGGATGTTTATTCCGAGCCTGAGCAATATTTCGTAATATTTGCATCCTCTTGCCCGATTAGAGGTAAACAGCACCTCTTCCTCACACTGAAATATTTTCCGAATATTATGAGTATTCAGTACAGCTATGTCCAGATTCCCTTCACCATGGGTTGTGTTGTGATGTTCGGCTTTCATTTGTGGTCTATAGATCGACTCGAAAATAACGCAAAAAAATTAAGTTTTCGCTCCACTTCATTCCAAAATTATTATCTGATCATCTATATAGGCGTTGTCCTTGACCATAACTTGAACTTTATGGAACATAATGGGTTACAAAATAATATACGAATACGGAGATACCTGTAAATATTTAGGTATAACTCCCACATCCGAGCACATACAACAATATAATTGGTATTAATTTAAAAGTCAACCACTCCTCTTGGATATAATATCAACCTCTCGGGTCTACGTCATTCAGGGGTTAATATATACGCTATAGAATACAAATTTTGTCATTTTTCACACAAAAGTCAGGGTCCTTTTGATCCGCTAAATATCCGCTAATGTTCGGGCCATTATTGCGGCCTCTGGAGCGAACAGAAAAACCGACAAAAATTTTGTATTTGGTCCATTTCATCCCCTAAATATTAACCGATCTTTCCCAAAAACAATAGGGGTCTTCATTGGCCAGAACCCATCCTGCATGCAAAATTTCGTGAAGATTGGTCCATAACTGTGGCCTGTATCGTGTATACAAATTATAATGGACAGACGGACGGACGGACACACATGTCTAGATCGACTCAGCTAGTCGAGATATGACGATCGGTATACTTAAAGGTGGGTCTAGGACCAATATTTCGCGGCGTTACAAACTTTTGGGGCTGCACAAAGCTATAATACCCTGACAACATAGTTGTGTAGGGTATAAATATCTTAAATTCTATGGAAATCTTACAAAGTATCTAAAATCATAAACTATTCAAAGAACTGGACCGTCTGTTTATTTGTTTATACTTGAAACCCATATAGAAAGAAAATATGTATTAAGTTAACACAAAGCTTCTTCACGATTCACGTTCGTATATTTGTAACATTTAGTAGTAATAACGACAATAATAGCGTCATGTTCGTAAATAATAAGGCAACATCACACGTTGTTCGCCACAGTTGATAAAATGTCCCACTATCATCATAATCGCCATCATCAGCGCGACAAAAAACTACAGCTGTCAATGTTCGCATGACCATATTCTTGGTAAGGCAGTGCAGTTCAAATGGAAATAAGTCATTCAAAAAAATCTCAGTGGATAAAAAAGTGTTGCATCTACTCACTACATATTTGGACATGTAGAGTAGAGTATACACCATACATATGTATGTTTATTCATGTTTATTTGTAAAATTAAGCGGAGCAATTTCAAGCTAAACATTGTTAACATTGGCCGAAACAGCCAGAAGACAGACAGGCCAACTAGCAAACAAATAAACAGAATTGCAACAACAACAATGATCACCATATGCAGCGACAGTTTCTACGCTAAACTCATCCACACAACAACAACAACAATAACAATCTACACTGCACTGCATTCAGTTTTGAAGAGACATGAATGAAGTGACTTCAAATTAAGTGAATGATTGTCAAAAATTGTAATGTTGTTGTTTTTCTGGCTGTGTTGCTTGTTCTGCGTTATTGTTGTCCTGCCTTGCGGTGGTATGAGTCGAACAAATGTAACCATGTCGACTTTAATTGCCAAAAATGTTGACAAAATGTTTTAGTTTTGTTTAGGCTTTTTGTTTTTGTCGTCGTTTTTTGTTTATATTATTAATGAAAAGCCCAGCCCGTAGTGCAGCTACAACAAGAAAACAAATCAGAAATTATCAAAAAATATTAAAAAAAGAACATCAGATAACAATTTTCGTAAGCTAATTAATTCATAAAACACTGACTTCCGGTTCTCTCTTATTTTATAGAGAGACAATGTTTATTTTTTAATTAAAATTTCATCGGGGTCATGGTAAATGGTAAGATGATCAGGAGACTTTCCCAGTGTGGATTATATTACAATTTCCAGGTATTCAAATTATGCCGTCAACAAATCCCATTAGGTTATTTAGAAGCTAAATTTACAGCCGATTTTTGTAAAATTCTAAAAAAACGAATTCGAATATTAAAAAAAAACATGAGCGGAACAGTATTGTCGGACGGGCCGACCATATAATACCCTACACAACTTCCACGAAAATATAACTTTAAGTGGTTCTATATTCTAAGCTTGGGCAATATTTCGCGATATTTGCACCCTCTTGACAGATATCACTAATATTCAGTACAACTCTTCTAATTACTTGTCCAGATTCCCTTCACCTTGGGTTGTACTGTAAAGTTCGGCTTTCAATTGTGGCCTATAAATCGACTCGAAAAATCACAAAAAATTAAGTTTTTGGTCTACTTCATTCTAAAATTATTATCTGATTGTCACCGACCATAACTGGAACCTCGATCAGCGCTATATTTCCGCCCTCCAGTGTGGTGATGGGTTCCTGGAACCTCGATCAGCGCTATATTTCCGCCCTCCAGTGTGGTGATGGGTTACTAAATAATATCTGAATACGTAAGCACGTAAGATGTAACTCCCACATCCGAGTACATACGATAATATAATTGGTATCAATTTAATGGTCAACCACTCCTCTTGGATGTTATATCAACTTATCGGGTCTATGTCCTTCAAGAGTAAGTATATACGCTATAGAATACAAATTTTGCCATTTTTCACACAAAGGTCAGGGTCCATAAGACCGGCTAAATAATGACCGATCTTTATGAAAACAGGCATGCTGATTCTTTGGCCCGATCCCCTTATCTATGTAAAATGTTCGGGCCATAATTGCGGTCTCTGGACCCAGCAGAAAAACTGAAAAAGTTAAGTTTTTGGTCCTTTTCATTCCCTCAGTATTAACCGATCTTTTCCAAACATAATAGGGGTCTTCATTGGGCAGAACCCATCCTACGTGCAAAATTTCGTGAAGATTGGTCCATAACTGTGGCCTGTATCGTGTTTACAAATTTTAATGTACAGTCGGACGGTCGGACACACATGTCTAGATCGACTCAGCTAGTAGAGATATGACGATCGGTATACTTAAAGGTGGGTCTAGGACCAATATTTCTAATATTTCAACAACTCTTGAAGATATAACCGATTTATTGTTTTCGGTCCATATTTGCTAACGGTTCCATATTTGCTATGTCGGTTTAATTTCAAAATTAGGACATTTTCCAAAAATCTAATTTCATAGGTCCGCCATTTTGTTAATTTTTGTGAGATGTTAATAATCCGAGTTCAAACCAGCCATCTACTCTTTCGAATGCTGCTGGATTCGGACCTTCCAGTGCACTATGGCTGAAATCGCGTATTTAGGGTATACCCCATTATTCGGTATTATTGTGATTTTTTAACACGTTTTTCAACAGAATTTGGCAGTCATTTTGTATTTATACCCTTCACCACACTGTGGTACAGGGTATTATGTCTTTGTGCATATGTTTGTAACAGGCAAAAGGAATCAAGATAGACCCATGGTTCCTTTTGAGAATATGCATATAATCACTTTTTAAGTCGATTTATGCATGTCCGTCCGTTCGTCTGTCTGTCCATGTTAAATTGTAAACAAAGTACATGTCGCATTTATTATCCGAATTGGATGAAATTTGGCATACGTCACTTATTTGGCCCAAGGACGAACCCTATTGAAATTGGGAAAAATTGGTTCAGATTTAGATATAGCTCCCATATATATTTTCGTCCGATTTAAGGTAAATGGTGCACCAAAGTCCCTATATATCTTTCAATTTGCACGAAATTTGGCATAGCGTACTTAATTAAGCCTAGAATGGTGTGTGCTAAGTTTCATAAAAATCGGTTCAGATTTATATATAACTCCCATATAAATTTTCGTCCGATTTAAGGTAAATGGTGCACCAATGTCCCTAAATATCTTTCAATTTGCACGAAATTTGGCACAGCGTAATGAATTACGCCTAGAATGATGTGTGCTAAGTTTCGTGAAAATCGGTTCAGATTTAGATATAACTCCCATATATATTTTCGTCCGATTTAAGGAAAATGGTGTACCAAAGTCTCTGTATACCTTTCGATTTCCACGAAATTTGGTACAGCGTACTGAATAAAGTGTAGAATGATGTGTGTTAAGTTTCGTGAAAATCAAAAATGCGACGTCTGTTAAGATTCAACTGTTGAATTTACCCAAAGTGGTGAAGGGTATCAAATAGTCGGCCCCGTCCGACTTTACCACTTTCCTTACTGGTTTAGGTTCAAACTGTGTAGCACATCTATCTACCAAAAGCCATCAATAATGGCCAATTTTCTAACTGTACCTCCGAAATTACGGTATTTTGTTTGGCCACTTTTTCAACCTAATTGGCAGCCATTTTTTTTAACCAAACTGTGGTCAGTTGAGCCATCAAACCCGTAGCTCAAACAACATCCATCGTACGCAAGACTTCTTATTAATGTTTTCTCCTATTTTAGTTAAAATCCCAGTGATTTTAACCACCACCAAACTAATATATATATATATATATATGAGCGGAGCAGTATAGTCGGACGGGGCCGACCATATGATACCCTACACAACTTCGACGAAAATCTAACTTTCTATGGTTCTATATTCAGAGCTTGGTCAATATTTCGCGATATTTGCACCCTCTAGACCGACTAGATGCCAACAAATATTTATAATATTCAGTAGGCGAGGGCTGTAGCTGTCCAGATTCTCTTTACCGTGGGTTGTTTCAATTGTGGCCTGTAGATCGACTTGAAAAAAAAACACAAAAAAATAAAGTTTTCGGTGCACTTAATTCCACAATTATATATATATATATATATATATATCATGGAAAATTTCAAAGCGATCAGTGCTATATTTCCACCCTCCAATGTGGAAATAGTTTACTAAATAATATTAGAATACGTAAGGACCTGTAAATATTTAGATGTAACTCCCACATCCGAGTAGATACGACAATATAATTGGTATCAATTTAAAGGCCAACCACTCCTCTTGGATATACTATCAATTTCTCGGGTGTATATTCTTCTGAAATAAATATATACACCATAGAATACAAATTTTGTAATTTTTCACACAAAAGTCAGGGTCCCGCTAAATATTGACCGATCTTTATCAAAATAGGCATGCTTATTCTTTGGCCCAATCCCCTTCTCCATGTAAAAATTCGAGATGTTTGGGCCATAATTGCGGCCTCTGGAGCGAACAGAAAAACGGAAAAAAATTTAGTATTTGGTCCAATTCATTCCCTAAATATTAACCGATCTTACCAAAAACAATAGGGGTCTTCATTGGGCCAAACCCATCCTACATGCTAAATTTCGTGAAGATTGGTCCATAACTGTGGCCTGTATCGTGTTTACAAATTATAATGGACAGACGGACGGACACACATGTCTAGATCGACTCAGCTAGTCGAGATATGACGATCGGTATACTTAAACCAATATTTCGCGGCGTTACAAACTTTTGGGGCTGCACAAAGCTATAATACCCTGATAACATAGTTGTGTAGGGTATAAAAATGTGTAAAAACAGGTTGAGGCGAACCAGTTTTCTATGTTCTCTATCGATTTGTGACTCAGTCACTCATTTCACGGTCTTCGTGTCAAAGTAAAACTAGGAGCCTACAAAATGAGGACTACGTCTCTTATGTATCATTTTTCAAAATTTTATCTGCATCTGCCTTTATATGATGCTGACATTTTGAAGCTCGATTTTGAGTGTTTTTTGAATTTTACTTCTGGTTTCAATGCGCAATCACGAATTTCTGAATATCGATTATATGATTATTGTAGTCGCGAATCTGAGTTATTTGATATATATTTTGTATATGTAGTATGCACAGCTTCAGAATAATACTCATCCAAAGGTGAAAATTTTGTGCTATTAAATTTCTAAAAAACCTATTTTTCGGGCCAAATTTTTACATCTGTCAATTGAATGTTATGGGTAGCCGCGATCAGTAAGGTTTTTTACGTTTCGGATGAAATAAAACATTTTTCGTGAAAATCCCTCTACTAGAACGGCGGGAATTGAGCTTCCAAAAACATGAAATTTGGCGAAAAATAATTTTGAAACTATCGCGAATTTAATTGCATTTTCTGTGGATCATTTCCGTTCCAATAAATGTCCTGTTACGGATTTTGAACTTTAGCGAAAACAGAACTTTAAAACTTCAGCCGAAAGACAGTTGTACCCAATTTATCTCAAAAATAGAATGAGCTGGGTCATCCATGGTTCTTAATGGACCGCATAGATCGCTGTATTTTTTTAGGGTGCACACCAAAATCGGATGCGCGTTAATGGCATATGAAGTTTTCAGAAATTATTCGCGTTTTACGATTTTTTGGGTACTTCAATGCAACGTGTGGCACATCTTAGGCGTCAAATGAAATTTCGCAAAATATACATGGATTGGAAGATAAACTTCAGTACTTCCTGGAAACCGCATGCGCATCACATGATTTAAAGGATTACTCGATTAAGATGCAATTTAAAATGTATATTTCATAATACAGTTTTATTTAAAGATTTATTCCTATTTATAGAACCCCAAGACTTATCCGATAGACTTATCCGAATTATAAACAAAAATTTATTATATTACTATTTTTATATATGTAAATTTTTCGGCGAAGTTCAGGCCAAATAGAAGAATAACCCCAACATTTGTTTCTGAAATTACTTGTAAAAAAAAAACTAACAAATAAATAGGATGACATTATTTCTTCGGACAAAAACCAAATACTTTTCCTCAATATCATGTTTTGTTGTCGCTGTAATATATATATATATATATATATATAGGCCTTTAGAACCACTAGAAACCCATACAATAATAAAGCTTTAGGTTCATTCCAGGTTATATGTCCTTCAAGAGTAAATATATACGTCATAGAATGTAATTTTTACCATTTTTCACACAAGGTATGGGTGTATTTGACCCATAAATATTGACCGAACTTGATTGAAAATATGGGCCTAGGACCAATATTTCGCGGCGTTGAGGCCACACAAAGCTAATAAGACCTTTTCATTTTTTTCATCAAGTTTTCACAATGTTTGCCACTAAAATCCCGCAATAGCGCAGTGGACGTAAAACATGGCCGCAATCGAAAAAAAGAATTTTCTTTAGTAACAAAAAAAAAAAAAAAAAAACTACAACAAAAATATGTCAGTTAATTTTTATATCCTTAAATCTTCAAATACATACATATATGCAAAGTTACAAGTCTGCAATACAATGGTCGTGCAGACATATACAATGCATGATGCAGACATATCTCCTAGAGTTGTTGAGATTTTTACTTGAAATGTTAATGATACATTTTTGAGAAGTTAGAGTTTTATTATAAGTAAAAACAAAAAATTTAGTTTTTAAAACCAAGAATAAGGTAGACCGATATGAATAATTTTCGGACGGAGGTGCCAACGTTATTGAGGACAATAATTTACCTTCAAACATGATTTGAATGCCAACCAAATTCTTTTTTCAAATTCATTTTTTTCAGAAGATAGCACGATTGCACCTTCAAAAATTTGCCAACCGTTTGAAAATTACAAAATATATATATATATATATATATATCACGAAACCAAGTATACCAGGTATCGAAAATATGTGATATATGTACCTATATTAATATTTTCGGAAAATATGGTTTTCTTCCCCCAAGTTAAAACTTCCAAAATACCGATAATGGTGTGGAGACCTCTATATAAAGAACTAGTGCATTCCAAGAACATGGAATGTCAAATTACTGTCACTTCGGTGGGAAATTTTATTATTTACTTTGTTCGATTCCATGTAAACGAGGCATCATGATTTTCTGAGCACTATCTTCAGAAATTGCTTCACATTGTTATATGCATTTGTAAACCATGAACTCCCGAAATGGAATTAATATTTTTGTAAGGCGCCAGCAATCATAACAAATATCTGTTAAAACTATAGGTTATTCATGTTAAGCATCCATAAATCTAATAGAATCCATTCTAAACATAATTTATTCAACGAATTTACGATGATCATGTCCAAAACAATGCATATCGAAAACAGTAACAAGGAACAAAAAAAATTATGACAAAATAATGTGTTAAGCAGACGTCAACACCTTATGCACCATAACCGAGCATTGTGCAGAAATTATCAACAGCAATGGTGGCGGTGGTGGAGAGGCCATGGCATAGCACATCTTCCGAAGACATCTCTCTACAATGAAATATGCAACTGTTGCAGTCAAGGATTTCACACAACACACGTCTCCAGTATTAGGTAGGCATCAGTCAATGGTTACTAGTTAACCCGTCCGTCGGGGGGTCTCTCTGAGTAAGTGTGTGTGTAGGAGCCAAAGCCAGAAAAACATAGCACCACATGGTTTTGATAAGGGTCTCTTAGCAGCGAACAAAAATTGTATACGACAACCTTTGGTATGGTGTAGTATGGTGTTGTGGCCGGCCTTATACTACTAAGGTTGATTTTACTTGCATTTGATCTGATCGAACATCAAAATAAATCAACTCCAAATTAACCTGACTTATGCCCAGTCATATTCATAGCGGGATATTAGAGCCACAATGTTTTTTTTTATTTTTTTGGTCAAATGCCACTATGGAAGACGATGCGTGAAAAAGTCGGCTTCAAGTATTGCAGAGGTTGCCAAACGATGACCAATGGTATCTTTTAGTAGTTAAGGTAGGACATAACTCGTGGAATCGCATTTGTGTGTGTTACTTTTGAATGTAGGTAAGAGATTTAAGGTTGGTAAAGACTTTTACATTTTTGTATCCCACAAAAAGTCGACTTCCCAAAAAGAGATTTGAATTTAAAAAAAAAAAATCGATTAATATATAAAAATAAATTTAATTATATTTAAAAAAAATCGATATTATTAAATGAGTATACATTATGTTAAAGACTTGTAGATTTGCATGCATACATTTGAAGTCTTAAAGAAGAAGAAAATCAATTGACAGAGTTGTTCCAGTGATTGGGAATGATTGCTGGAACATCCGAATCTCAAAATTCCGACACAATTAGAAATGTTGCATATCTAGCTTTGGTATGAACTAGGATTATTGACTTCACTCGAAAATTAGCGTGTCCCCTTAAGGTAGACCGATGTATATAATCTTCGAACATGATCTAAGTCGATCTAGACATGTGTATCCGCCCGTCTGTCCATAATAATTTGTAAATACAATAAAGGTCACAGTTATGAAACAATCGTTGTAATTTTGCATGTAGGATGGGTATTAAGGGAATTAGACAGAGAGAAGGGTCTGGCCATAGAAAAAGATAGACAGTTTTAATGAAGATCGGTCAATATTTAGAGGGTCAAATGGTACCAGAAAAAAATGGAAATGGAAAAATGACAAAATTTGTATTCTGGGGCGTATATATTTCCTCCTGAAATGGGCGGAAAAGTCGCGCTGATCGCTTTGAAATTTTACATGAAGTTCCGGTTATTATCAAGGACGACGCCTAACATTTTCGGTGGTGCAATGAACCGAAAACTTTATTGTTGTCACATTTAGTTGCAGAGCGTCCCATATTTTACACGTTAAAGGGGATCTGACCAAATACTTAGAACGGCCGTTTATATGATGATCGGGCAATATTCCTTGAATATTAATTTTGAGTATAAGTCCCCTTAGAAAGTCTTAAGTATAAAAAATGGACAAGACGAAATTAACACTTGTTATACCCTACACAACTATGTTGTTAGGGTATTATAGCTTTGTGCAGCCCCAAAAGTTTGGAACGCAGCGAAATATTGATCCTAGATCCACTTTTAAGGGAACCCCACCCATTCTCGATTTTAATTTTTCAAGATTTTCAATGGGCTGGTAAATCAATACCAATGCTTGTTAAGGTTTGTAACATTGCACATATATATTTGAAGATTTAAATGAGAAGAAAAATAATTTACAAAAAAATTTTGTTATTGTTTTGTTGTTTCTTGTAATTAAAAAGTCCTTATTTTTGATGGCGGGCATGATAACTCGGAATCCGAAAATTCCAACGGTGTTAGAAAGACTACATGTCTGACTCTCGTATGAACTAGGATTATTGACTTCGCTCTAAAATTAACAAAATGGCGGACCTTTGATAAATATTTTTGGAAAATTGCCGATTTTTGACCAAAAACCGAGTTAAAAAATAAGAAAGATCTTCACCAATTGGCTTTATCCTAGTTCATACGATAGCTATACACTCACAGAGAAACGTGTAAAAATTTGGAATCGATTGGGTTATTAGTTTTTGAGTTATCGTGCCCGCCATTCGCAAAAGAGAAAAACGCGTTTAAAGTTTGAGAAGCCTTTTAGCCGTCACTTGATGCTGACACAATAAATCGGCTATATCTTCAAGAGTTCTTGAGATTTTCACTTGAAATTTTGTAGGGACATTCCTTAATTAGTGTAGATTCGAATTAAATCAAACAAAATGTTGACCCCGAGAATGGGGGGTCCCCTTAAGTATACCGATCTCGACCCACCTTTAAGTATATATCTCGACTAACTGTGTCTATCTAGACATGTATGTCTGTCCGTCTCTCCATAATAATTTATAAACACGATACAGGCCACAGTTATGAACCAATTTTCAAAAAAATTTGCATATAGGATGGGTTCTGGCCAAAGAAGATCCCTATTGTTTTTGGAAATGATCCGTTAATATTTAAAGGAGAAAAAGTACCAACAACTTTATTCTTGTCCGTTTTTCTGGCCCCTCTAGAGGCCTCAATTATGACCCGAGCACCATGCAATTTTACATAGATAGAAGTGTCTGGCCACAGAATAAGCATGACAGTTTTGATGAAGATTGGCCGATGTCACCCAGACTTTTGTGTGAAAAATTACAAATTTTGTATTCTGGGGCGAATATATTTACTCATGAAGGACATAGACCCGTCAAGTTTATGGTATATCCAAGAGGAGTGGTTGACCTTTAAATTGATACCCTTATATATTTTTCTATGTTTTCTGATGTGGGAGCTATACGTATTGTTTAGTTTTACTCTTACCCCACAATAGGGCGGAAATGGCTTTGAAATTTTACATGAAGTTATGGCCAAGGACTACGCCTATAATTATCGGTGATATTGAGATTTTACATGGAGTTATGGCCAAGGACGACGCCTATATATATCGGTGATATTGAGATTATGTATAGGGGGTGCTATGAACCGAAAACTTTATTTTTGTCACATTTTCTAGTCGCTCTAGAGGCCATTATTATATGCAGAACGTTACATATTTTACACGTTAAAGGAGATCTGACCAAATACTTAGAATGATGATCGGTCAATATTCCTTAAATGACCATATATTTATTTTATGGCGTAAATACTCGCATCAGAAAACAAGATTTGGAAAATGCGCCAGGGTTAGAGAGTGGAGCAGTTGACCTATAATATATCAAGAGAGTGCAAATATCGCCAACTATTGCCCAGAGTCGGAATATAGATCCGCATAAACTTATGCTTCAGTAATAAATAGTTGTTTTTTATAAAAACACCAAACTGGGATCCAGCCTGACTATTTTGAAAAAAAAAATTCAAGTTGTATCCCAAATAAACCGCCAACACTTCTGGTAGTTGTGTAGGGTATCATATGGTCCGCCCCGTACGACTATACTACTAAGCTCATTGGTTTTTATATAGACTCGAAATAGCTTTATCGCCCGAATACCAGATTGTAAGAAAGATTTATTTTTAAGAAAATGTTCAGTACACATTTACTTACAAAGTGGTAGACTTATATAAGAGAGGAAACTTCCCCCTCTAGAAGATTCTGTAAATATTCGGCTTACGATAAAAGTAAAATAAATATTTTATTTTAGGGTATTTCGGTCCATTTTTAAAAATTATTTACAAATGATATTTTGCATTTAGTCTTATTGGAGCACTTTTTCTTCAGTAACTAAAAACTGAGG
The DNA here is from genome assembly GCF_032173495.1 of Musca vetustissima. Taxonomy (NCBI): domain Eukaryota; kingdom Metazoa; phylum Arthropoda; class Insecta; order Diptera; family Muscidae; genus Musca; species Musca vetustissima. Next base: position 31,254 of record NW_026883258.1, on the reverse strand, counting down.
AAAAATTTAATGAGTGTTGTCCGAGATTTACCATTAAATTGTAGTAAACCGCCGCCCGAGTTGCGGTTACCAGGTTACCAAATCAACGGGACGAATTTAACATATTTTTTACATATTGATACTTCAGTTTTTTTTCGCCGAAAATTATTTTTAATTTCTAAAATTTGAAGGTTAAATTCTACTTATAATTCTTTACCAAAATTATTTAACCCCTTTATTTATTCGATAACATTTATGGTTGTGTTAGAAAGTCATATTGAATCAATTTTGAATTTAGTGTCTAAATGAATGAGCAGCTCAAGTCGTCGCCATGCTGAAATGACTAACGCACACACACACACACACTCACTCAGTTGTCTCATCAAGTGCATGCAAATCACAAGCTGAGATCGCGATTAATACATAGACCACTATATGTTCAGTGGAGCTCTTCTAGTAACAGGGTAACAATCGGTGTACACCAAGACTGGGCATCAGTGGACGGATTTCAATATAACCAAACAAAACCAAATATCAAAGAACAACATCAACAAGCAATGGTGAATTACTTGTAGCATAAATGAATGGATTTATTTCACTTGCTTGTGCCAAAACAGAAGGGGGCCATACCAAATCCGAGTAATCCATGGCATAGGATTAGATGGCCGTGTGCATATTCTCCTTCGCAAAAGCAGAGTTGAAGTCATACTGATGTTGATATGATGCTGCGGCTGCTGGCGTTGTTGTAGCTGCCAGAGACGACAACTTCAATTGATTAAAAATTTTAATTATGTTTTATAAACACAACACAACCTAGACATACGTACGTATCTCGGACTACGACTACGTATAACGAAAGAGAAGCATTTTAAATGTCCAGTTCAGATATATGTATGCCTTTAATGTTGAGGCTTTGTTAGTACAGCGCCATCAGTCTGCTGCCAGCTAGTTCGATGTTCACGGCAAGGGATTTCCATTGGATTGGCATGATTTTGCTGCTTAGTTCAGTTTACTTAGAGTCTTTACGCCCACCTGAGGTATTGTTATTTTTGAAAATTAAGACAGTTAACATGATTTATGATTTTCATAGGGAAAATTGTGTAGACGCAGTGAATCGAAATGTGGAAAGCTGAATGTTTAGGATTTTGTCTAAACTTAAATGTTAGTGATGTAATATCATTTTGATTTGTTATACCCTAAAACTTACATAGAGATGAGGTATCGAACTTCATCTTAAATACCTATAATCAGAAAATACCGTTGAAGATATGCCAAAATGTGGAACTGTACTCCTTTTGAAACATATCGAAATGTTTTTCATCATGGTTATGAAAGAAATTCGATGTCGATTTAGTCATGCCATGTAGAGCTATGAAATTTTGCATACCCATTGCTACTACTCCTAGAATGCTTGGAATTTGCTAATGGGATATATCGGTCCATGTTTTGGAATAGACCCCACATAACACTCAATATTCTGTATTTTTAGGATGGGTTCTAATATTTGCCACTTTTTAGATATCCCCATAAGCCGATACCTCCCAAATTAGGGTATTTTGGGCACGTTTTTGACCCAAATTGACGGGAATTTTATATCTGGTCTCATATTGGGGGAGAAAGTTTCCCTATAAAAATATTTTTATAGAGGTCTAGCCTCTTTGTAGGTGTTTTGGTGGTTCTAGTCGAATTTTCCAACCAAGGAGAATACATCTTAGCATTACGAAGTGTAGTCTGAGATCTTGTTGGTCCAATTTTCCATCCTGAGTGTTTACAGTTTCAATATCCATCCTGAGTGTTTACAGTTTCAATATCCATTAACAACGGTGTTACTTGCCAGTATTTTGCCATGGTTTCCCACCTATGTTTCTGTATGTTGACAGTGTGGATTCTTGAAGGGCGACAAATAAATTTGCTAAAAATTGTTGATATGGGTCCATATTTTGTCATATTCCAATATCAAAATCTCGACAGATTTTCGGTATCATAAAGGATTTAGCTGCATCTGGGAATCGTAGTGACTGTATTTTGGTATTCTCGGTTATTAGGGGTGAAAAACATATCTGCAGAGTTTTTCGATATAGCTCCAGGTTTTGACATAATTTTAATATAAAGGTCCAAACCTGTGTTCGGTATAATGCCGCATTTTCCCACCAAAGTGGCTGAAAGTTGACATTTCGAATTCTTGGAGGGCGAAGACATACTATGCAGAACATTCTTGATATAGGTCCATGTTTTGACATAATTTCTCATATATAAATACCCAGGCAGATTTTTGAATGAATCTTCTGGATTTGTTATCCGGTTTATTTGAGGGTGAAAATCATTTCTGCAGAAGATTTTCAATATAGGTCCAGGTTTTGACATAGTCTGGAGACTATAAGATTCCAAACCTACTTTTGGTATTAAAAAATCAATTCTGCAGAATTTTTCCCATACAGGTCCATGGTCCCGAATGTACTGTAGTCTTATATTCTGGTTTCTTAGAGTGGAAAAAAATCTTTGCAGAAAATTTTCAATTTAGGTCCCTCTCCCATTGACGGGATTTTGAATGATTTAAAAACATTGTTCCACCGAAGGGTCTGTAATTTGACATTCCGGGTTCACAGAGGGCGAAAAATATATTCACAGAAAATTGCCCTCTCTTTTTGGACATATTCCACATATAAAGGTTCCAGACTATTGTCGATATTTGAAAGAATTTTCCTTTAACACACTGTGGTACAGGGTATTATGTCTTTGTGCATATGTATGTAACAGGCAAAAGGAAACGAGATAGACCCATGATTCCTTTTGAGAATATGCATAGAATAACTTTCTGAGTCGATTTATGCATGTCTGTCCGTCCGTCTGTCCATGTTAAATTGTAAACAAAAAGCAGGTCGCATTTATTATCCGAATTCGATGAAATTTGGCAAAGCTCATTTATTTGGGCTAGAGACGAACTCTATTGAAATTGGGAAAAATCGGTTCAGATTTAGATATAGCTCCCATATATATTTTCGCCCGATTTTTAACAAATGGTGCACCAAAGAGTCAAATTTAGACCGATTGGCATACAATTTTGCAAAACGTAGTGACGTTAGGATAGCCTAACGTGTGCCAAGATTTATTGAAATCAGTTCAGATTTAGATATAGCTCCGATAAATAATTTGCTCCGATTTTTATACCCTTCACCACACTGTGGTACAGGGTATTATGTCTTTGTGCATATGTTTGTAACAGGCAAAAGGAAACGAGATAGACACATGGTTCCTTTTGAGAATATGCATAGAATCACTTTCTAAGTCGATTTATGCATGTCCGTCCGTCTGTCTGTTAAATTGTAAACAAAGTACGGGTCGCATTTATGATCCGAATTGGATGAAATTTGGCATATGTCACTTATTCGGCCCAAAGACGAACCCTATTGAAATTGGGATTTAGATATAGCTCCCATATATATATTTAACCGATTTAATGTAAACGGTCCCTATATATCTTTCGATTTGCACGAAATATGGTACAGCCTAATCATTTAGGTCTAGAATGATGTCTGCCAAGTTTTGTGAAAATCGGTCCAGATTTAGATATAACTCCTATATATAGTTTCGTCCGATTTCATGTAAATGGTGCACCAAATTCCCTATATATCTTTCGATTTGCACCAAATTTGGCATAACGTACTGAATTGAGTCCAGAATTATGTCTGCCAAGATTTGCACGAAATTTGGCATATCGTACTGAATTAAGCCTAGAGTGATGTCTGCCAAGTTTCGAGAAAATCGGTCCAGATTTAGATATAGCTCCCATATATGGTGCCCCAAAATCCCTATATATCTTTCGATTTGCACGAAATTTGGCATATCGTACTGAATTGAGCCTAGAATGATGTCTGCCAGGTTTCGTGAAAATCTGTCCTGATTTAGATATAGCTCCCATATATAGTTTCGTCCGATTTCATATAAATGGTGCACCAAAGTCCCTATATATCCTTCGATTTGCACGAAATTTGGCATAACGTACTGAATTGAGCCTAGAGTGATGTCTGCCTAACCTGTGACAAGTTTGTTTGAAATTTTCGCCAGATTTCAAGTAAATTGGGCATCAAACTCCTCATGTTAGTCAGATTGACATCAAATTTTGCACAACTTACAAAAATGAGCATAGAATTACGTAGTTGCGTTTGCTAGAAGTACAGAAATTGCCCAACGGATGACCTATTTATATTTGTTTAAAGTCGATTTACATCCTTTATGGATAGATCTAGGTAGATTCACATTTAAATAAATATCACATATTTTATTTCATCCAATTTCATGTTAATAGTCCTGTTCAACATAGTGGTGAAGGGTATCATATAGTCGGCCCCGTCCGACTTTACTACTTTCCTTACTGGTTAGTAAATGGGGTAGTTGCACAACGAACTGAAGTTATGATAGCCTAAAGTGTTCCAAGTTTTATTGAAATCGGTTTAGATTTAGATATAGGTCCCATATATATGTTCGTCCGAATTATAGGGTGCACTAAATAATTAATTGATGATTGTGGATGAACTGGAGATTATATATTCAACAGCGCTCGGTTCATATATAGACACAGATCATATATGTAAAGTATTCCACTTTTATGTTAATGGTGCTTAAAAAATGAGAGGTCTGTTAGGATGCATCTCTTGAATATAGCCAAAGTGGTAAAGGGTTTCATATAGTCCGCCCGTCCGACTTTACTACTTTCCTTACTTTTTTTGTAAATTGAAATAGTTAGACCAATATACAATAATATTGAATGGATCAATGAATTTGTCACGACAGTACGCATGTTTTACAAAAATAAAACATTAATTTCATGTAAACAACAAGAAAATCTCACGCTCTAAAATCGCACTCAATAATTGTGTTCGATATAATTGCCCTGGTAATACAACTCCCCATTCTCAGTTTAATTTCTTCTTCCTGCAACTCTTCAAATTGACATTTGGAAGTGGTTGGTATTTCGATGTTTGATCTTTTAAAGGCAACTGTTGAAACATTTACAATTTACCAAAGAATTTGACAAGAATCGATCAAAAATAAAAATAAAATTGACAACAATATGTCATGGAAATTTACATGTTAATATCACACACACACAGAAGCGATCCTCCATTGAAGTGTTGCATCTTATGGTTTGAGTATTGTTTTTGTAATGTTCCGCATAATTGCCTCATAAAACATGCACAACATGTTGTTTTCTGGATGATCTTGTCCCAAAATGTCAACATGTCGAAAGGGGGAACCGTTGTTCTATATTTAATATAATTCTAGTGACAATACTTGTTCCCAGGTTTTATGGGCAGATGTTAAAATGTGAGTGATCTTTGCTGGGCTGTTGTATTCCTGGCGGCGGCGGCGGTGACATGATGATCTTTCGCCATGGATGCGGTGATAAATGCATTCATTCATTAGATTGTAATTTTTGTTTTATGAAAGTCCTCTAGACGATTTTTATTGTTGTTTTTCTCTAAAGATTTTTGTGTTGTTTTTCGAGTTTAATGCGGTATGTGAATATCTTTGAAATTATCGGAAGTTTAGTTTTAAATTTGTCTTTCCTACTACTACTACAATATATCAATGTTTTCATTGAATAAATAATTTTTGAACGCTTCAGCGACACATTCTGACGACGAAAATTTGTTGAACACGATATGTCATTGATTGCCAGGGCTGTACGCCGGATGACTCATCATGATCCCATATGTTGATCCGTCAAAAAGGCGCTGGTTTAAACCAAAGTGTACCCCTTAAAATTTACTGTCCTTTGTTACTCAAGCCAAAAAAGGTGAGTATTTTCTTCGAGGTGATTCTTCCACACTCTGGTTTGTCAGAATAGCTGTTCATATTTTCTATTATCGGTGGCGGGTGTTTTGCGAAGATTTTATTCACCCGGTATTCTCGAATTACTTTCAAACATAATCAGTATGAATACGATTCAACCTTGTTGGATATGGGAGGTGGTTGCATATGTATATGGTGGTGGTTCGGATGTCCACTTTTGTAAAACCCAAGCAGATATTATTTTGACCACAGCTTTTTGTGATGAATCACATGAAGTATCTTTGTCTCCTAATGTAAGTGGCATATGGGAGCCATAAGGAGATACACATTTTGCGGTCCACATGGCGGCATTCTGGCTGAGTCAGCGGACCACATTGGAGCCGACACAGTTTACCACAGACCGGCTTTTCCTATATAGATTATGCACAAGGTTTCTTTATCATCTCGATATGTACTGTCGGTTAGTGAATTTATACTGATATTATGCCGTCCGTTGGGCGTAGGATTCGTGAAAGGTAGAGCTTAAATAGTTCCTACAGTCCTATAACTTCTTGTTTCTGAATTTCACTTACTACTAGCGTCCAGTGATATAATTCACGATCACGATAGTCAAAGGCAAAAATCGTGGAATAAATCTCTTTCCCATCACATATACAGTGCTATCAAGCGTGCTGTGTGAAATAATGAAGAAAATGGTCAATGAAATTTTTGGACCATACCAATGCGCCTTTATGCCTACAAATCCACCATTAACCACATTTTCACTCTGCGCCAAATCCTGCAAAAGACCCTCGAAAGAACATCGACACATTTCACCTATTCGTTGACTACAAAGCCGCAATCCGTTTAGAGGTGTTTTTAAGGAATGCCTTCGTTTGCATTCCTGCAAAATAAATACGGCTATGCAGGATAACTTTAACTGGCACAAGGTCAGCACTTAAAGTCGGCAAAGACCTCTCGGAGCCCTTTAATACCGAACAAGCATTCAGACAAGGCGATATTTTGTCGTGTGATCTTTTTAACATCCTGCAGGAAAAGGTCATACTAGAGGCATCTCGACCTATTATGTCGAGAGGCATCGACATAATGTGTCGAACAATGAGAGCGGTAAAAGCCACCTTTGAACAAATCGAGAGGGAGTCTGCCAAAGTGGGTCTGGCATTAAATGACGCAATCCGTCCAGTAGACTACGACCAATATTGGAACTTGAGAACTACAGCTTCGAGGTAGCCAAAGATTTTATATACCTTGGTATAAATATAAATAAATCTAATGACATCAGTTTTGCAATTCGGAGGAGAATGGTTTTGGCCAACAGATGCTACTATGGTCTAAGTAAGCAATTCAGATACAAGGTCAGCTCTCGCCAGACCACACTCACACTCTCCAAGACGCTGATACTAATCGTGCTGTTGTATGCATCTGAAGCATGGGTACTTGCGCAAGCAGATGATACAGCTCTTGGAGTTTTTGAAAAAAAGTTCGACGGAAGATCTATGGACCGATCTGCGTCGACGGTGAATATCACCGTCGAATGAGCCATGAGTTGTACCATCTATTCTCGGACATCGACAGTCGTATCGAGCTGTAGCGACTACGGTGGCTAGGCCATGTTGTGCGAATGGATGAGAATGCCCCCACTCAAAAGGCATATAAAATCGAACCAGCTGATGGTTCGCGCAGAAGTGGAAGGCTACGAATAAGATAGAAAGATTAAGTGGAAGACAACATTGCCGAACATGGTCTTTGAAATTGGAAGAACTGCGCAAAAGACCGACGCGACTGTAAATATTTTTTATACCCTTCACCACACTGTGGTACAGGGTATTATGTCTTTGTGCATATGTTTGTAACAGGCAAAAGGAAACGAGATAGACACATGGTTCCTTTTGATAATATGCATAGAATCACTTTCTGAGTCGATTTACGCAAGTCCGTCCGTCCGTCTGTCCGTCCATGTATTTTTGTGAACAAAGTACAGGTCGCATTTATGATCCGATTTGGATGAAACTTGGCATATGTCACTTATTTGGCCCAAGGACGAACCCTATTGAAATTGGGAGAAATCGGTTCAGATTTAGATATAGCTCCCATATATATTTTCGTCCGATTTAACGTAAATGGTGCACCGAAGTCCCGATATATCTTTCGATTTGCACGAAATTTGGCACAACATACTAAATTAAGTCTAGAATGATATGTCCAAAGTTTCGTGAAAATCGGTTCAGATTTAGATATAGCTCCCATATATATTTTCGTCCGATTTAATGTAAATGGTCCATCAAAGTTCCTATATATATTTTGATTCGCACGAAATTTAGCATATCGCATTCAATTAAGTATAGAATGATGTGTGCTAAGTTTCGTGAAAATCGGTTCAGATTTAGATATAGCTCCCATATATAGTTTCGTTCGATTTTACGTAAATGGTGCAACTAAGTTAGGATTCATCTGTTGAATTGTCATTGTCAAATTCTTCGGGCTTCAACAAGGATAAATCGTTTTTATGGCCAGGTTTTCATGCAATGTATGTAAATTTTGAATCAAACTTGCAGACGAATTGACTTATGCAATGTCAATTTGTTACGAACGTGTCTATTGACCTCCATAACCATAATTTCAAAAATATGAAAATACCCCAAGATAACACTTTTTATTTAGAATATCTTTTTTTGAGCCAAGTATGATTCAGCGCATACATACGATTTCTATTGAAAAAAAGGAAATTAACTGACACAATTTCATTGGCATTTCTGTTACCTTCAATCAAATATCGTGACACTTTAAAGTAGCACTTCTAGCGCCACGACCTCCCGTAATCTTCAAACAATACACGAATAATTGGCTGTCCCGTAAAAATAAGTAAGGAATTTAATTATTCATTTCCAAAGAATTACTGACCGAAATGTCAGCCAATCATTCAAATTCATGCATCAATTTGCCTTAATCCAATCTGAAAATATACCTCATGCCAAAAAGGCACCGAGCACCATACCCTGATGTGTCCGATATTTTGATGAGCTTGTTTATGTTCAACTCGTTAACGCTTTTCAATATTTCGATTGAAAACGTGGCATATCTAATTTTTGTGTATTACTATTGTAGTCGAAATGCGCATGAGCACATGCCACCTTCAATGAGACAATACCGCTAAGATTCCCCCTTGTTGGCTGTGGCTTCATGGGGTATAAAAACAAAAACTCGTGACTTTGGACGCACGTTTGGGGTAGCCTTACGCATAGCATTTATTTGACTCTGAAATGAAATGTTCAAATTATTTTCAAATGCCACACATTTAAATCACGCTGACATGTCAGTGTACGACGGCGACTGAAACTGCAAGACGTTCTTGTCCGTCCATCCATTCTAGTGTTAAGATTTATGTGTGTTTCTGTTTAAATGTGACATGGGCCACTTTAAATTCTTTGACGTTGTGATCACTTTTTTCTTTTCTTGTTTGCTATTGTATTGTTTTTCAGTTGCCTGTATTTCGGCGTCATTTTTTAAAAAGGGGGGAATTTGTGGTGAGATTGATTGAATGCCTTTAAACAAAAGGTGGCACCTCAGCTAATTTAGACAGACAATGCACAGTCGGAACACCGACAAATAACTGTACTCTGAAAGTGTATCATTCAAATTTATAGATATTCTAATGAAACAACACCAAAAACAATATCTCCGTTTTTTTATTATTAATGTCAAATCATAAACATCATAAAACATATGGAGTAACTTAATTATTTTAAATCACCAGTCAGTCAGACTGGGATTCAATAGATTAAGATATATATTTTATAAAATAAAGTGTAGTATAAGATTTTTTGAAAAAAAAAAACTAAATAAACCTTTGTCTTTGAGTTTGTTCTGATATATTATATAGAATAGTATCTATAATAAGGCAAACCGAAAGAAAGGAAAATGAAAATTTGTCAAAATTGTAATTTAGTAACCCATTTCATACAAAAATATTCAAATATCTATCTATGATTTTTGGTGCATAGGGAACAATTATCACAATGCGTTTTTATGTAAGGAAAAATGAATTTAATATTTAATAAAAACCATACATTAACCAAAAAAAATGTCTCTCTCTGTGTGAAAATTATTTCTTTGTTCGACGGAATTTCCTTTTGGGGTTCTTTTCTAAAGAAGTAATGGGACATTCCAAAAAAATACACAACCGTTATAGACAACACTAATTTATGTCCATGTCACTTAAAGTGTTACCTTTGGGTCACTTTATTCAAGGTAAGTCATTTGTCGTGTACTATATGAGGTGTGTTAAACTAAATGGAGATGTTTATGACAATTAAGATAAAAGTTCTTGCGATAAACAAAAAATTTGTAGAATTTTGTAAGATTTACTGCTTGATAATAAGAAGACTTTTTGGGCGATTGTAAAAAAAATTCTAACTCTACACAATGAAAGAAATTTTCATTTTGTTATTTCAGTAAAAAGTCCTCTATCAAATGAACAAAAATATAAAAATATTTACTAAGAAACAAAATTACAGTTTATAAAATGTGAAAAGAGTTGCATGAAATTACAAAAATAAAAAAAAAAAACATTGAGCGGATCAGTATATTCGGACGGGACCGACCATACGATACTCTGCGGAAGTTTATTCCGAGCGGAAGTTTATGTCGTGATATTTGCACCCGCTTGTCCGATTAGAGGTAAACAACACCTCTTTCTTATACTGACAGCCCCTCTTATTACTTGTCCAGATTCCCTTCACTGCGAGTTGGGTTGTGATCAGAGATGGTCCGTCAGAAACAGTGACGTAAATGACATACATTTCTGTCGTATAATACATACGGCAAAAACGTCGGAAACCCACACAAAACCATTAGGTTTTTGACAAAATAGTTATTTCCATTAATCACTTTGGGAATTAACTATGCTTTACTCAAATCTATATCAAACTAGCGGGCCCGGCAAACGTTGTCTTGCCTAGCAATATTGTTGATGTATAATTTTCGGCATTCTACTTATATGATAGTTGATATTGAAAATTTAACATTTGGTTCCCTTTTAAGGGTAGCCTCCATATAACGGTATCCCCAATATTCAACATAATTGCTTCTAATTTTATATTAGCTATACTTATTGAGCAGAAAATCTCCCTAATTAATAATATCAATATTGACCCAAGTATTCGGATAGCTCCCATATATATCCCTTAATATTCGGTATTTGGCTGAATTTTTTTATTCGCCCAAGCTTCCAAATATCCCTCATATAATTTTTAAATCTAATCGGCAGTAATTTGGTATTTGGTTGTTTTATTTGGTAGAATGAATCGTACTAAAAGTATCTATATTGGTCCACTCTTTGAGGTAGCTCCCATATAACGGTACCCAAAATATTCGGTATTTTGGAGAGTTGGTTGCAGTGTGTCAACCAAAGTGGTAGTAATGTTTTATTTGGTCCAAATTTTCTCATAGAGTTGGTCTAAAGTATTAAAAAGGCGCCATACATATTTGAAGTTCTTAACCCTTTTTCTAACCTGAGTGTCGGTACATTATTTTTAAAGAGCATGGGCAACCTACTATCACATAGTTTTGTAACATTGTTCCCATATAAATGTCCCGACCGATTTAAGGAATCTACATATTAGGAGATATGAATTTTTCACAGAAAATGGCATCGTATATTAGTTTTCTCTGTGATACACATTTGTGGTATCGGATATATGCGAGGTGTTGTGTTTATGAGTTCAAAGGCATTGACCAACGATTGGGCATATAACCACCATATAATGGTACCACCTGATTTGATATTTCCCGTGCCACAGCAACATTGTAAGTACTTTAAAGAACAACGTGTCCTTATGGAACTATTACTATTCATATTTTAAGAAAAAATTATCTAGGGAATGGATCTTAGAATCAAAACTATTGCGAATATCTTCTGATTTTCATCCTTGCATTTGTCCCAAAATGTACGTGCATTCTATGGACAACGTGCACATACAATGATCGCGTGTACATTAAATGATATATTCTCAATTATTTTTTGAATTTTCACAAAAAACGTTTCAATACAATGTTAATCAAATTGGAAAAAATCAAAATTTTCAATAATTGACAAATGAAGGCTGAAAGGATTGATACGCTATCAATTTTTGCCCAAATATCACAAAATAACAACTACGACGTGGTGCAATCATAAAAGCTCGATACTAAATTCGTGGAAATGCAAATATGCTTCATAATATTTTTTCGCAAATTTTTTGCGGTTTTTCTCACCTTTTAAACCTTCCCTGAACCTCCACGAACATTTGAAGACTAAGATAAGAAAAATCCGTTCAGCCGTTCTCGAGTTTTAGCGAGACTAACGAACAGCAACTTTTTTCAAGTCAAAGACAATCCAATTGATTGTAGAAAATTTACATATTTTGAGAATTTTCCATAACTGACAATTACATAAAGATATACGCTGTCATTTTCGACCAAAATATGTTCAAAAAGAGCTACGAAGAGATGAAAAAATAAATGTCCGGTATAAAATGTGTGGAAATGCTAATATCTTTCAAAATATATTTTGCAACATTTTCGCGGATTTTTCTTAAAATGTTCTTTCATTAGAACCTTTCCACTTCAATTACAGACTACTAACAGAAACTTTAAGTCCAATCGGTCCAGCCGTTTCTTTAAAATAATTTTTGCAAGATTTTCGCGGATTTTTCTCAAAATTTTCTTTCATAAAAACCTTCCCACAGTAATTACCGACAACTGAAAACAATTTTGAGTCAAATCGGTCCAGCCGTTCTCAATTGATGCGTTAGTATACATTTTTTGGCTCCATTTTTATATATATAGAAGATTTCAAAATTTTCTTCTCCATAAAGTTTCGAATTTTTTATCAGTTCTAGTAAGGAATAGTCAGACATATTTAAAAAATAATACATGTTCTTTAAAATAACTGTATATGGTAATAATATTCAAATAAATGAGTAAACGTCATTTATTACAATTTATACAGGTATATGACGTTTTAGACGTTTACACCTTTTTGACAGTCGAAAATCTAAAAAATCGTCACACGGGTCATTCCTGGTTGTGATGTTCGGCTTATAATTGTAGCCCATAGATCGAGTTGAAAAAAAAAAAAATAAGTTTTCGGTGCACTTCATCCCAAAATTATTATCTGATCATCACCGAAAATTATATGAGTTATTCTTGACCACAACTGGAATGTCATGGAAAATTTCAAAGCGATCAGCGCTATATTTCCTCCCGCTAGTGTGGTATTGGGTTACTACATATATCTGAATACGAAAGCACCTGTAAATATTTAAGTGTAGCTACCACATCCGAGCACATACGACAATATAATTGGTATCAATTTAAAGGTCAACTACTCCTCTTGGATATACTATTAACTTCTCTCGTATATGTCCTTCAGGGGCAAATATATACGCCATAGAAAATAAATTTTGTAAAGTTTCACACAAAAGTCAGGGTCCACTTGACCCGCTAAATATTGACCGATCTGTATCAAACCAGCCATGGTTATACTTTGGCCCAATCCCCTCCTCCCTGTTAAAAATCGCGATGTTCGAGCCATAATTGCGACCTCTGAAGCGACCGGAAAAACTGACAAAAATTAAGTATTTGGTCCATTTCATCTCCTAAATATTAACTGATCTATACCAAAAACAATAGGGGTCTTCATTGGCAAGAACTCATCCTACATGCAAAATTTCGTGAAGATTGGTCTATAACTGTGGCCTGTATCGTGTTTACAAATTATAATGGACAGACGGACACACATGTCTAGATCGCTAGTCGAGATATGACGATCGGTATACTTGAAGATGGGTCTAGGACTAACATTTCGCAGCGTTACAAACTTTTGGGGCTGCACAAAGCTATAATACCCTGACAACATAGTTGTGTAGGGTATAAAAAATATTTTTTTGTGCCCCCCATCATTTCCGTAAATCGATAGAGAGCTCTTCGTGGGAATAGAAATGGACAGTGGGTAAATATCTAAAGGGTAACTACCCGGAAAATTGGGTAAATACACATTTGTGTGTATTTATTTGGGTATTTACTATATTGAATCGCTAATACAACATCTTACAACCTATTTCCGGATTTCTGTTCTCAAATCGATTTAAATGGATAGTTTTACAATACATTAAACACGTGGGTAAATTTACGAGTATTTATCCAAATATTGGGTATAAAATCATTAATGGCGAACCACTTGAACTAGGCGGCAAAAATTTGGTTGAAAATTTTTATAGGACAAAACTAATAACGGTATGGAAAATGGGGTATCTGGGTCCATATTTTGATATATGGTAATTTTTGCCTATTTGCCACATTAACAATCAAATAGGCTGTAGTTGGGCACAAAGAGTTCTCTATGGGTTCCAAATATCCATGCAAAAATGTAGGTCTACTTTTACTGGTAGGCCCCATACAAAGGGGGTATAAACTCATTAACCTGCGAACCAATTGACAATTGAGGCGGCCAACATATTTTTAATGCCAGAACTAATACAGGTATGGAAAATGGGGTCTCTGTGTTCTTTTAGGCATTTTTGTCTACTATTCAAATTTTACTGTCTATAGCCAATCGTATACTCAATTAACTTCGAATTAGATTAGAATATTAGGTCGATATTTGGCTCCTGGACGATGTTACGATGTTACAGGGCAACGTCGATCATTTCTTCGATTTTATCGACGACCGACCTACCTGTGCGAGGTGCATATTTAACATCAAAAATTCCTGAACGGAATCTAAGAACCAAAATTGCACATAATTGGCTGTTATAGTATCGGAACCATAAACACCATTTATAATATTAGTCGCTTGATTTGCATTTCCGCCTATGTCAAAAAACTGTAAAAAGTACCGGATTTTCTCTTTTTTCACTTCCATTTTTAACATCCTATAACTCACAACTGAATGCACCAAACAAGAAACGGAAAAAGATTTTTTTTACTGCGAAATGTCACTCTTCCAACTAGCATAAATCTTAAATTGTTTGATCGATACTTTACGAGAAATCTATCAGTACAGTCATCTGCCGATAAAATGGATTTCTTTTTCCCCAACCTAATATATTTACCAATTTTTAAAATATGGGCACTTTGTAGGGAGGTATTAGAAGTAGCGGATCATAAATTCCCCACCTTCAAACATGATATAGTTTTAGTAAAAATATTAGGTTGTGTTTGGAACTTACTTCTTCGAAAACGACGAAGATACGACTACTGTCAACATAAAACCCAATATGTGTTAAAAAGTGTCGTCTAAAATTATCTCAAAACAATCAATGATTGAGACAGTTTGAGTGGAGGTCATTAAAATGATGTAGGGTTTTTTACGCAAATAGTGACTGACTGATCATCAACGCCCAGACGAAACGGCTAAAGCTAGAAACTTGAAATTTGGCATGTCGGTTGGGTTTGGTGGGGAGTCGTGTGATAAGGCGGGGTTACTAAAATATACTAAAAAGTACTAAAAACTGTATTACGCGGGAACGGTAAGATGTAGAATTCTGAAATTCAGCATGCAGCTTTGTCTACGATAAACCAAGTGGTATGTGTGAAGAAAATTTGGAATTTAGTACTAAGAGGTACTAAAAAGTACTAAACGTTATATTGGAATGGAATCGGTAGAGATACATAACTGAAACTTGGTATGTGGCTTAACGTATTGAATAGAATGAAATATTGAAATATTTTTGGAAGTTAGTTCTAAAAGGTACTAAAAAGTACTAAAACTATATTACGCCGGAACGGTTGGAAGTAGATTCCTGAAATTTGGTATGCAGCTTTGCCTGAAATTTAGTACTAAAAGGTACTAAAATATACTAAACATTATATTTGAATTGAATCGGTGAAGATTCATATCTGAAACTTGGTATGGAGCTCAAGCTATTACCAATAGAATGAGGTGCAAACATATTTTTTGGAAATTAGTACTAAAAAGTACTAATACTGTATTACGCCGGAACGGTTGGAAGTAGAACTCTGAAATTTGGTATGCAGCTCTGCCAATTGTAAGTGAAGGGGAATGTGCGAAAAAATTGGAAATTAGTACTAAAGGTACAAAAATGTACTAAATATTATATTAAAATTTAATAAATAGGAATATATATCTGAAACTTTATATGTAGCTTAAGCTGTTACAAATAGAATGTTGTACACAAATATTTTTGGAAATAAGTACTAATGTAGTACTAAAACCTGAATTACTCCGGAATGGTTGGAAGTAGAACTATGAAATTATTTTACAATGGAAGAAGTAGATATATATAGGGGAGAGGGGGGCACCTTTGAACACTTTTTGCTTTCAAGCCTTATAAAATTTTTTATTTTATAATTTTTGGTTTCTTATAAATTTTAACTAATAGGTACATATGTAACATTTAAAATGAATATACATATGACATACTATAAGCTTTATAAATATATTTTATTACTGTTTTAATGGACGAAAGCTGCCCAGGGGGGCAGCTTTGAACAGAGGTTGGCATTTTTGAACGACATGGTTTTTTACAGTGTTTATGTTCAAATATGTATGCATTTTATTTATACATATCAGAAATGCATGAATTCATTAAAAAATATATAAAAAATTTTCAAAATTTAGATCAAAAGTTATTAAAACATAAAATGACTTAAAAACAAAAATTAATATGGTGAAAAATACAGTTAATTTCGTAATCTTATTAGCCCATTTGAAATTTTGAGAAATCGAAGCCAAAAGTTAAAAACTCTTTTTTTACTCGAGCTTAATGGGCATGTTCAAAGGTGCCCCACCCATGGCATTTTACGCAAATTTAAAATAACTTTTTTTTGTTATAAATATATATGAAAGAAATTACATTAGTTATGTTTGAAATGATTGTTGGAATGCAAAAAATTTGTTTGACGAAAGAAAACTATCACAGAATTCTTCCTGCGCCCTTACAACTAAATGAATAAAAGTTTACAATGACACTGAGAAAACATGGTCACCCATGCACAATTTTTCGACAACTGAAAAAGCAAGCCAAAGTGGTTTACGCATATAGAGAACAAGATTGCCATATACAAAAATGTGGTTGCGGGTCGGAAAAATATTAAACCAAGATTTTATGGGCGCTGTTCAAAGATGCCCCACGTTCAAAGGTGCCCCCCTCTCCCCTATATATATATATGTGTGTGTGGAACTTGATATGTACTTAAGCTGTTAGAAAGATGGGCAAAATATTTTTTGAAAATTAGTACGGAACAGTTATAAATATTGTATTAAAAAGAACCGATAGAGATAAAAATACGAAAATATATATATATATAGCTTTAACTATTAATAATATAATGTTATGCTTTTTTTTGGAAATTAGTACTAATGCGATAATAAAAATTACAATGGAACCGGTAGAAATATAAATCGGAAACGTGGTAGATTTCACTATTACAAAGACTATGCTATGTATTAAAATATTTTTGTTAGTACTAAATGGTATACAGTCAATGACCAAAGTATTATTCGTTTATAGTACATACTTAGAAATTCATAAATCCATATTAAGTCATATTGTGTAACTAAATTAAAGTTTATTTATTTTAAATATAAAAAGATCCGCTAACGACGTAGCGGGCATCTGCTAGTCATTTATATACCAAAACGTTGTTATTTTTAATATTATTTCATTTATGTTCCACAACTATTGCAACTTTTCTTTTGTATATCATCCCATTTCTAACGTGAAATTCTTTATTACGTCCATTACGGGATGATATATTTCAATTAGAATATATACTACATATATTCATCTGAGTGCGAAATTTAGCCCAACACCACAGCCTTTCTTACTTGTCATCTGCATGCAATTCTAAGATCATCAAGGAGAAACACATTGGCAACAGTCAGACAACAATATCCTTACCGGCAAGAGCAGCATAACTAGCGTCAGTTCACTTAGCTTGGATTTTGTTGTAATTTATTGAAAGGAATTTGTAGTTAATAATGCAATCCTTGCAAATGTTTGGTTTCTGCTAACTGTCTGCTTATTTTTGGTGATTTATTCCTTAACTTAGCAGTGTCGAAGACGTATGGTTGTGGCATTGTCTCTATTGTATTTACGAGTGTTTGTGTGTGTGTGCGAGTGTCACTGATTGTTGCAAGAGAAGAAGGATTGCTTGAGTAAGTCTTTTGTTGATTTTGTAATTGTTAAAAACTCCTTAAAGATGTTGTCGTAGCAAAGAACATAAACACAGACAGACATATCGACAGACAGACAGACAGACAGATACGGACCGAAGGACAGATAAGCAATTGCAGAGATAAATTGTCCGAGAATAGAAGAACATTCTTGTTTTATTACGAACAAGTTGTGTCCTTTAAAAGACTTGTTCTCGACAGGATACAAGTTCTATGGATGATGTTGTCTTATTGGCAGATAAGTACAAATTTACGTTGATGTCATTTTGATTTAAGTACTGTTAAATTGTTACAAAATACTTTAAGTTTTTCATACTAATAGATGTTGGCCATTATATGTTGGTCGTTTGGTTTATTTATGTTTTAAAAAAGTTTTGTGTTTAAAACATTATTAAGTGAATGTTGTTTTTTTTGTTGGTTTTGTTTATTTACTTTTCGAAACAATTACAATGAAATAACACAATCTTTTACAAAAAAGTGTGTAATGTGAACAGTTGGGTTTTGACTTTATATCTCAAACAAGACGCCAATCGTTCCAACGTAGTTTTCGAAGAAGTAAGGTCTACTAATCAAGGCATCGAACCAAAGAAAGCATCAATCAGTGGCTTCTTCCGGATTACTTTAGGATTCTAATAGCATCAGATCCACCGATTGAGAAATGTGCTCATCATGGAAGGAAATTTTGATCGAAAAATTACCGTCTACCGCCTGTTGTTCAAGCACCCAGGAAGGATCAGCTGGTTTCAGTTTTTGCTTACTTGGGCTTTATATGAATGTAGGCGTATATCTAGATGTAACATTCATGAGAACGACGAGGAATCGACACATTCGGGTCTTCGGCTACACTTTCAGTTACAGTAGGGATATTTTCAGCGGAACGAGCGGACCGATCATACACAGTCATTACAATATTTGTTACCGGTTTAGACTCTTCAAAATTCTGCAAAATTTTCCATTTGTTAAATATATAAATGTCGATCAATATCTTTTAAGATTCCTGCTTAGAATTTCTTCGAAGCCTTTAGGCAAACAAATAGTGCTATACCACTCAGAATTGACCTCGAACGTTGCTCAAACGGAACTGTCAGCATATGTACAGTTTTGACAAAGTTCTTATTCCACGAACAACCTTTGTGAGATTTGGCTTGTCTGCGAAGACCCACACTGTTGCTTGCTGTTTTGTTATGGAATTATACGCGTAGACCCAGAATCATCATCACAAGGGAATATAGATTAAATATATACGATGGCGATACTTGATTAAAGTTTTTCAAAATTTCTTTGTACCAATCGACACTAATCAGTTTTAGAGCGATTGTCAAATTGATCGAAATTCGGTAGTAGAAATGCCTATGTATACCTCTACCTCACTATATGTAGATATTTCATTTTCAGTTCTCACCTGACACAACGTTCGCCGGGTCATTTTTGACTCCCGATTGTATTAATTTAACAAATATTTCACAGAGCTATTGGAAGATGCTCATTCGTCACACAAATATTTAAGTTCATTTATGTACTAATGTCGTGTAGAGTTAGGCAATTTAGTTTACGGAACGGATTGATCTTTCTAGTTCTTTTTTTTTTAAATCGGCCCAAGTTTTATCGGCCCAAGTTTTCGTAAAGCCCCATATAACGATACCCAAAAATATTCGGTATTTTAGGCTTTCAGTGGTATTGTTTTTTATTTTTTTTAATTTTCATTGAGTATCAAATCTTCCTACTGAAAATGTTCAATATTCGTCCATATTGATTGAATTATTCATTTTGAGTTCACATTGAATAGCATATCTCCCTATTACAAATCCTCGACACGGGTCTAATAGCCTCAATATAATGGTACCGGTTTTTATTAGATATTTTGGGATTATGGGTCCGTTACTTTTACACGAATTAGTTGTAATTTATTATATCCTACGCAACTATGTTGTCAGGGTATTATAGCTTCGTGCAGCCCCAAGAGTTAGCAACGCCGCGAAATATTGGTCGTAGACCCACCTTTAAGTATACCGATCGTCATATCTCGACTTGCTGAGTCGATCTAGATATGTGTGTCCGTCCGTCCGTTTGTCCATTATATTTTGTAAACACGATACAGGCCACTGTTATGGACCAATCTTCACGAAATTTTGCATGAATGATGGGTTCTGGCCAATGAAGACCCCTATTTTTGGTAAAGATCGGTTAATATCTAGGGGATGAAATGGACCAAATACTTAATTTTTCTGACCCGAGCAATTATGACCCGAACATCGCGAATTTTTACATATAGAAGGGGATCGGGCCAAAGAATAAGCATGCCTGCTTTGATAAAGTTTGGTCAATATTAAGCGGGTCAAATGGACCCTGACTTTTGTGTGAAAAATTACAAAATTTATATTCTATAGCGTATAGATTTACCCCTGAGGGACATAGACCCGAAAAGTTGTTGGTATATTGATAAGTTGATACCAATTATATGGTCGTATGTACTCAGATATGGGAGTTACACTTAAACATTTACAGGTGCTTATGTATTCAGATATTATTTAGTAACCCTTCACCACACTAGAGGGCGGAAATATAGCGCTGATCGCTTTAAAATGTTCCATGAAGTTCCAGTTATGGTCAATGACAACGCCTAAAATTTTCGGTTACGATGAGATAATTATATTGTGATGAAGTTGACCGAAAACATCACAACACAAGGGAAGGGAGCCTGGACAAGTAATTAGAACGGCTGTACAAGTAATTAGAAGGTCCTCCAGTTTGTCTAGATGGTTCAAATATCGAAAAATATTGCCCAAGCTCAGAATACAGATCCACAGAAAGTTAGTTTTTCGTGGAAGTTGTGTAGGGTATCATATGGTCTGCCCCGTCCGAATACACTGCTCCGCTCACTGGTTTATCATTGGATATGAAATCTTCCTATCAAAAACTTATCATTACACAGACAAATATTATATATATATATATATATATATATATGACGTTTATACCTGTTACTATTTATTTTATCTCATAGATCGGCATATAATACAGATTACAAAAAGAAACTAAACAAGGTGTTGATAAATACAACTCGTTTTATATATTTTTTACATATGTTTTAATACATACAAATGCAAAGTACTACCAAAGTAGTTAACAATCATGTCGAATATAACAACACAATGATACACTCTAATTGTTGTATGTATCAGAAATACACACGTGACTCACACATTTACAACGTTTTGTCCTTTGTAAACACTGGTACGAAGACAACAAAAAGAAAAACAAACAACAGATATGGAAAAAAAGTTTTGCAAAATTTCCATTCTCCCCGGTCATACCTTCAAGAAATTTGTTTCAATATTCCCATGTGGTGTAGCATAGAGATGAAGGCGTGGCATTGGCTAAAAGCGTCTAACAATTTCAAATGACTTGTATTTTTTAAAATGCAAAACTAGTTTTACACATCCATATTGTTTTTGTTTTATTACATACAGTGGTATAAAAGAAAAATATAATTCAATTGAAAATTTCTTGTAAATAAATACCGCATCAGTAAATTATTACAATCGAGAAAAAAATAAGAACACTGTAAATCGTGTGTTTACAATATTGACACCATCTAAGATCCCCATTTGCCATAATATCCACTAAAATTTACAAAATGGATACCCTCATCAAAGAACATTCCCACTGTAAGCCGTTACAATATTCCTGCTCCCTGGCCATAATGGATGAGCCTAAATGTATGCGAGAACAACATGGACGCGAACAAGAAACGGGTTGTTTTTCTCATGTTTCTTATGTGTTTTCCCATTCGCAGTATGGTGAACAGGCTCTATGGATTCCAGTGGACACTGGCCACTGTCCGGTTTTTCTCTATTTGCCATTCTATGCCAATGCCTTTGGTGTGGTTGCTGGTGTTGTTGGAATTTTCCTGTTCACTGCAAAAAGGATCGCGTTGAAAACATGTGTTAAATCATCATTTAACACAAACGGGGCAAAACAGCACCGGCCAACAAACAACTCAACTCTAAACAGCAATATGCATTAAAAAATGCATGTTCTTACATGCTTTCAACATTTATTCAAACATCGTCTAGAGGAACAATACTCACACCAATGCATCGCGGATAGAAAATAAAACCAGTCTAGGCTCCAAGGCTTTAATTGTAAGGAAGGAAATGGTGAAAAGCAACCATCTTAATGTGGCTAGGTGAAATATTTTTTTTTTTTTTTTTTTTGAAACACTGGGTAATTAAAATATAATTAAAGTGCTTTTGTATAAACATTTATATAATATCTCATAATAAAGCATCACTTTCTATAATTTTCAAATAAAAAATCTTTATTTTTGAAGAATGAATATAAATATTAAATACGAAACAACTACAACACGGTGTTAGGTGGGTTGGGTCAAACATTGTTTTCTTTCACCATGAGCAACTAATAGAGGAAATAATGTTGAGTACATTCAAAATTGGGGACTATTTATGGGGACAATTGCCTGCTAGTAGGCTATTTATACTATTAAAAGATACCAAATTTTTTATTAAGCGAAACCTATGTTAACATTGACCTACATTAAATTTTTTCTGAGGTGAAGTATTTTCTTTACCAATAACCTGAAATGTGAAATTAGTGCCTTTTCGGTTGGAAAATGCGTTTTAAAGCCTCAAAATAGCAAATATTGGGCGGGACCTTTATATGGGTCTATGTGTAAACATGGACCTATAATGATATACCCCAAAACTCCGAAATGTAAAATTATAGATTTTTCCAAAATGCCAAATTATAGCCTTTTTGGTTGGATAGTGCGACTAAACCCCTCAAAATTCCAAAGACTGGGCCGGACCTTTACATTGGTGCTATTTCATCGATCTTTATAGTTTTCTGCCTGATTTTTACCAACCTCTAAACACCCGATACGCAAAATTACAGACATTTCGGTTGGAGTATCCGCCTAAAATATTCAAAATGACGAAAAATTTGCGAAAACGTGGAGCATTTGTATTACGAAACATTCTAAGAGTTATAGCAATATATAACAGGCACTTTCCAAATATTAACTTTGAGTTGGAATTTATGCGGTATTGTTCTACTGTCTGATCGACTGCATTTGTATCTGCACCTACCTCTGTCTCGAGGAAGACTCTCTATAATGCTATGTTGTCGATGATGAAACCCATGAGGATGCACAATGTTGCAGTTCTCATGGCTGTATTGTGACGGGGCTGAGATGGGCAAATCACACTAGTGCCGCATAGTTTGATAAGAGTTCAACTAGATCTGCTTATCAGAGCGTCAATTGCTGCCGGCAAGGGACATGATGACTTTGTTCTCATCTTATCGCAAATACTATGGCTTGTGTAAACGAGTTGTAAAGCTGTCAGACGTGGCACCCAATATCTTGGTGAAATTGGTGGTCGGAATGTGTTCATCATTGGCCAATATTTTCAGCAAAAGCTTGATTTCAGCCGTCCAGTTTGGCTCTTCATTTTTTTATTTCTCAAATGACAAACTCAGCTATACAGAAATTTATCCTCTTAAATCCTGGTTTTGGAATATCAAAAAGTATAGGTTGAACAATTCCGAAGAAATCTTCCCACCTTGGGGAGCTTCTGTTTCACTCTACGGATCTTGTCTATCAGACAAATAATGTGGTGACACAAGATAGAGCTTAGGCGAATCCAATAGTTCTTCAAAATCTACATGTTATTCGAAATTCATCATCGGGTAAAAATGTAAAAGAGCGTTGAACACATGCAGATATCGATATATTGTCTGAGAGGGCCCTATCTAAAATTTTATGACTATATTAGCCTTAACGATAATGATACGGCTAAAATTGTCTCACTGAACTCTTGGTGAAATTGGTGGTCGGAATGTGTTCATAATTGGCCATTATTTTCAGTAAAAGCTTGATTCCAGCCGTCCAGTTTGGCTCTTTATTTTTATATTCCTCAAATGACAAACTCAGCTTTATAGAAGTTTATCCTCTTAAATATGCCATCAATAACGGCAACCGACGCCATTCACACAAATTACGATAATTATGCGTGTGGTTTTGGAATATCAAAGAGTATAGGTTGAACAGTTCCGAAGAAATCTTCCCACCTTGGGGAGCTTCTGTTTCACTCTACGGATCTTGTCTATCAGACAAATAATGTGGTGGCACAAGATAGAGCTTAGGCGAATCCGATAGTTCTTCAAAATCTACATGTTATTCGAAATTCTTTGGTGTACCTAGATATAGGTTTTCGAGATCGGGTAAAAGTGTGAAAGAGCGTTGAACACATGCAGATATCGATATATTATCTGAGAGGACCCTATCTAAAATCCTATGACTATATTAGCCTTAACGCTAAAGATACGGCAAAAATTGCCTCAGACGGCCGGCTAATGCGAGCTTAACTCTCGAAGTTACTAACCGATTTCATCGAAACTTTACACATTGTAATTTTTCTTCCAAACTGAGTTAAAGTTCGAAGATCGGGCATATCGGTCCAAACTTTGTACAACCTATTATCTTTATCAAGTCAAGATCAAGTCCGAAGACGGGTCCCATTAGTAAACTCGTTTTGGTTGATCAACATTACATTTAAAAACATACCATATACATTACATAAACACATACCATATAAAAAGCCAAAAATAAGGGTATACATATATATATATATATATATATATTTGTCGGCAACATTGACTGACATTTTTTTACTTGTTGTACGAGACAACATTGACATGAAATTGGTAGGAGACATATATAGAATACACCCAATGTGGTGAAGAGTGTCATATAGTCCGGGCAGCCCTACTTTTCTTACTGGTTCTGAATTTATGTTCCTTACACCACCTAGCTACAGTTTTTTCGAAGTAGGTCTCGATTCGTTAACTCATAGCTCCTTGTCTGATTCGGCTGCTTTCATGAAATCCCTTCAGACCCAAAATGCAAAATTTAAATTTAATAGTTTTGGAATGTAACATGAGTCTACACATTTCAAATATTAACCAGTAAGGAAAGTAGTAAAGTCGGACGGGGCCGACTATATGATACCCTTCACCACTATGGGTGTATTTAAAAGATGCATCCTAACAGAAGGGCCATTAACATGAAATTTGATGAAATAAAATATGTGACGTTTTGTTCCTAATGAACATATTTTGGGTCCTACTTAAAATCGAACGAAACTATATGGGATATACAACTAAATTTGGACGGATTTAAAAAAACACCCTTGGCTAAACTATTTTAAGTACGTTGTGCAAAATAAATCCGAACTGGTTTCACCAAACTTGACACATGTTATGTTACAGAAACTTTAGTACGCTGTGCAAAATTGGGTCTTAAAATAGGGCAATTTTCAGAAACTTCTAGACTCAATTCAGTACGCCATGTCAAATTTCGTGCAAAATTAAAATTAAATCGGGCAAAAATGTATGGGAGCTATATCTAAATCTGGACCGATTTTCAAGAAATTTTACACAAATCATTCTAGGCTCAATTCAGAAGGCTATTCCAAATTTCATGCAAATCGGAAGGAATATAGGATTTTTTGTACCCCATTTACATGAAATCGGACGAACATATATATGGGAGCTGTATCTAAATCTGAACCGATTTTCAAGAAATTACACACATCATTCTAGGCTCAATTCAGAACGCTATGGCAAATTTCATGCAAATCGGAAGATATATAGGGACTTTTGTACACGATTTACATGAAATCGGACGAAATAATATATGGAAGCTATATCTAAATCTGAACCGATTTTTTCCCAATTTCAATAGGGTTCGTCCTTGGGCCAAATAGACTAGCTGTGCCAAATTTCATCCAATTCGGATAATAAATTCGACCTGTACTTTGTTTACAATTTAACATGGACAGACAGACGGACGGACGGACATTCATAAATCGACTTAGAAAGTAATTCTATGCATATTTTCAAAAGGAACCATGTGTCTATCTCGTTTCCTTTTGCCGGTTACAAACGTATTCACAAAGACATAATACCCTGTACCACAGTGTGGTGAAGGGTATAAAAATGGGTTCTATACAGTCAATACTAATTTGTTAAATTTACACGATTGACATTCCCGCTGCATCAATAAACTCCAAATAGCCTTGACTCTTCAACATTTACTACACACACAGCTCATGTCATTGTTGGATTTACATTACATCCGAGTTGTTGCATGCAACATAAAATATAACACTAAAAACTATCTTGTCATATTAATTGCCCCTCCTGTTTGAGAGTTATTTTGACAATAGTTTTGTCACTTTTCGAGTATGAACACTTAAGGCGAATGTGTTCATGTGACACGAATTCATCAATTGCTCAACTCAACTTAATTGAAGTGATAAGGAAATAAATCTTTAAAATGTGACATTTTCAATGTAAATGTGATTCGGTTGAGGGACAAATGGTTGAGGGCATCAGGAAAAATTGGTGAGCATAAGGAAATGTTTTAATGTGAATTTGATGTTGATTTTTCACTGACAACACTTTATCTAATATAATGCCATAGCTGAGAGTATTTAAAAATAAAAAGTTGTTGGTGCTTAAGAACTATTTCTTGTATTTGTGACGTTTAATTAATTTAGACATGGGAGGTTATTCGAAATATTCCCCATTTGCCAATTTATGTAATTCCAATTTTTAGATTCATTATTGCAATTGCAGCACCATGAAATATTCGTCGATAGACCGCGATATTGTGGCTTTTCAACCTTATAAAAATCAAAACAAAATCCACGATAGAAAGTTGAAAATTTAAAGATCAAGACATGAGGTGGACATTAAAAATGATTAATATCCCTCAAAAAATTAGGGAACTTCATATGGGACGTACAATGTGATTGAAAATTTTCTGCTACTAGGATGTTTATACTCTTAGAAAATGTCTCTGGATTGTTCAATTGATGCGTGATTTTTAAAAAGTACCAGCAGAAGACTAAATTGGCGAGTGTTAGCAATCTTTTTTAATCAGGTCAGCTTTAGATACAGTTCTGATATATAATTGCATAGGATATCATGAAAATTGTGCACAAAAGACTCTCTGCCTGTTCGATTCGTGCACGCACCATTAAATATAATGCATTACTCATTCGTTAACAATTTGTCAAAAATTATATTATTATGATATAGAAATAAATATATTTATCATTTTATTTTCATTTCAAGTTGTCCCCCCATTTATTTATCCCGACCACTTTCTAAAACGGTTAAACACAAAAACATGCCAGGGGACATTATCATTTGTGTAGCAGAAACCAGCTTCAAGATACAAGTAAAATATGCAGGAATGACACTTGTCAAATATCTTGCTGTGTTCTCAACTATTTCAATTTGAGCTTTAACAGATTAATATGGGTTTTTCGCTTTAGGTTACTGCGTGCGGGCTTATGGTGCACAGAAAACAAAACAAAACTAGAATTGATAGCCTGCAGCTCTTGGTTAATTTTAACAAATCTTATAAGAAATTATTTTTATGGAAAAATAAAAAAATTTACACATATCTATTGACTGTGAATGAGTGGCCAGCATCAGTCAGAATTAAGTGATGACTGATTTTTTTCGGACAAATAAGTGACTGACTGCTTGACGGAATAAATGAATGAGTGAGGGCTGCACAGCGCCACACCTTTATTTAACACCAAGGCGATCGTTTTCAGCTATTACAAATTTTTGTTTCACGGTAAACTGTCAAATTATGATCCTATGACAATTTATCAATCTAATTTATTTTGTAGTGTTGTTAAATTTTTGTCTGGAGGAGATATGAAACGGCACTCTCCAAGATGGAAATAAAAAATAAGTTTAATATGGCCATTGCAATATTTGCCACACATACCTAAAACAGTAATAAGATTCTTTAAATATTCCATCGAATAAAAACATATTTTATATGAAGTAAACTGGAATGGCTTAATGGCACCCACATACTATACTGCCGTACTGCTACTGCCGATGAAGCCCTGTGTACATGTGTGATTGAAGAGTTGATGTATAATTCACATAATGATAACCCAATATTAAGTTATTTTTTTCTACCCCCCACGATTTGAGATAGTGCTCTTCAAATATTGCACATACATTGCTACTACTCCTAGGATATTTGGTATTGAAAATGTTCAATATTAGTTCATTATTTATTCTCTCTTCTTAACATTATCAATATTGGCCCAAGTATACGGGTAACCCCCTAATATTCGGTATTTGACTGTAATTTTATATTTGGGATGATCATTGAGTAGAAAATGTTCCTAACAAAGTTTACCCTGAAAAGCCTCCATATAATGGCACTTCAATGTGAAGGGCACGTATGTCAACCTAATCAGCTGTACTTGTTTTATTCGGTAGCATGAATCCTGCTAAAATTTTGTCAATATTGGTCCACTCTTCTGTATTGGCAGCAATTTTAAATTTTAGATGATCAGTGAGTACAAAATTTCCTTACAAAGAATTATCAATATTGGTCTAAGTTCCCGGGTACCACCCATATAATGGTATCTCCCATAATTTGTCATGTGGTGTAAAATCTTCTTACATGAAATTAACATATCTCTATTCCCATTGTAGTAGCTAAAATATGTCATTCTGGGATATTGGGGGTGCGACACATTTTTGCGAAAAATTATCTTTTTAGGTCCCAGTTTTGATTTAGCAATACATACAGGTCTCGCCCCATTTTCGGTATTATAAAGACTCTGGCCGAATTCTCTCATAGAGTTGGCTATAATTAGGTATAACGGATTCTTGTGAATAAAAACATCATCGCAGAAATTATGCACTATATCTTTTAAAAAGACGCCATAATTATATCCCGTTAAATTTCCGGTATGTTGAAGTTCTAACCCCCGTTTTCCAACCTGAGTGTTATGTATAGTAAACATAGGTAACATCGGACGGAGGTTTTGGTATAACCTTAACACTAGAACGCCGAAGCCGGTCATTTTGACCGCTTTCCAATTTCAAGTAAAAAAGCAACTGTGCATTTAATGACACTTTTTTTTAAATTTGGTGACTTTTTGTATCTCATAGAGTTACGTTTATTATAAAAAAATCACCAAATTTGAAAAAAAGTGTCATTAAATGCACAGTTGCTTTTGTACTTGAAATTGGAAAGTGGTCAAAATGACCGCCTTCGGCGCTCTAGTGTTAAAATTAGATATTACGTCTTGGTTATTTTGTCTAATATTGGTGTTTTTTTGTTAGTGGTTCTCTTTCCAGCTGAGGTTAATGATAGATTTTTGCAAAGAAAATATCTCGTATGTTAGTTTTCTTCGTGATACACATTTTTGGTATCGGGTATATGCGAGGTGTTCTGTTTATAGGTTCAAATATATTGAAAAACGATTAGGCATATAACCACCTGGTTTGATATTTTCCTTGGCATATCAACATTTCAGGAACTTTAAGGTAAAACTTGTTCCTATTATTATTATTATGTTCAAACAAATTATTCCAAGGCATGGATCTTAGAATCCGAATACCCTGAATGGACGCGAACTCGATTCAGAATCTCTTCTGATTTTCCATCCTTGCATTAGTCCCAAAATGTACGTGCATTCTATGGAAAACGTATACATACAAGTATCGCGTTTACTTTCAATGATATACTTCTCTATTATTTTTTGTATTCTCCCAAAAATGTTTCAATACAATGTCAATTCAATTGAAAAAAAATAAATATTTTGAAAAATTTCAATAATTGACAAATGTTGATTTAAAGGAATGATACGCTATCTCAAAATAACAACTACGACGTGGTGCTATCAAAATAGCTAAATTCGTGGAAATGTAAATAGGCTGCAAAATATTTTTTGCAAAATTTTCGCGGTTTTCGATTATTTCTCACCTTTTAAACCTTCCCTAGACCTCCACGAACATTTCAAGACTAAGATCTGATAAATCCGTTCAGCCGTTCCTGAGTTTTAGCGAGACTAACGAACAGCAATTCATTTTTATACCCTACACAACTATGTTGTCAGGGTATTATAGCTTTGTGCAGCCCCAAGAGTTTGTAACGCCGCGAGGTTCCGGTTATGATCAAGGACAACGCCTAAAATATTCGGAAAATATGTAAGTGTAAGGAAGAGGTACTGTTGGCCTCTTATCGGGAAAGACGATGCAACTATCATGAAATATTGCCCAGGCTCGGAATAAAACTTAGCAGAAAGTCAGAGTTCCATGGTAGTTGTGTAGGGTATCGTATGGTCCGACTATATTGCTCCGCTCACTGGTTATATATATAGATAGACTAAAATTGATTTATTTTATTTCGTCACAATTATTTGTTTTTCTATTCCTAAATTTGTTTCTGACAAATTTGAAAATTACCGAAATTCACTATTTTGATTTTCGTACTGCATGAAATTCTCACATACACATTCTCAAACTGACATAAAATTACTAATACTACTTCAAATGCTGTCATGCATGCCCTATGGTGTGTGGGGCCCTTAAATGCTTAATTAGAAATATTTGAATTTTAAAAATTTTTCTAGAACCTTAAAGTTTACAAAAAGTTTGTCCAAAATTTATTTATTGCTGTAAGGTAGAACTGTTACTCATATAAACATATCGAAAATATTGGTTAGCAAAGTTTAGGTTTTATTTAAAGCTCATCAATAATTACATAAAATAACCCTTTCAAATTAAAAACTGTGGATTTAAATAAATGATAACGCCAATATCGCCTTGTAAAAAAGATACCTCCCCCACAAAATGGTTAACATCTTCCTGAGAATTAATTTTATATTAATTTATATATATTAATTATATATATATATATATACTAGCAGACCCGGCAAACGTTGTTTTGCCTTATCAGAATTGCATGAACATAGAGTTGGTACAAATTAACGAATTCATCGAAAATATATTTCAGACACTATTTACCAAAAAGCGTACGTCAAATTTCCACAAAAAATGTTCATAATATTTTCCTCGTGACGGTAAACCTTTTTTTACTGATCTCCAGTAAATAAAGTAATATTGTTATTGTTAACCAGTGAGCGGAGCAGTATAGTCGGACGGGCCGACCATACGATACCCTACGCAACTACCACGCAACTGTAACTTTCTGTGGATGTTTATTCCAAACAATAGCACCTCTTCCTTACAGTGACATATTTTCCCAGTAAGTAATAAGTAATATTCTGTACAGTCCTTCTAATTACTTGTCCAGTTTCCTTCACCGTGTGTTGTGATGTTTGACTTTTAATTGTGGCCTATACATCGACTCGAAAAAAACACAACAAATTAAGTTTTCGGTCCACTTCATCAGAGCTATATTTCCGACCTAAATAACATAAATACAT
>NW_026883257.1:0-45370 GCF_032173495.1 Musca vetustissima | reverse complement strand
GCCATTTTTAGAAAAATCAAGTTTAAAGTATGTCAAAGTAAAATGTGTATGATGTATATTACTATAACCAAGATATATTAATTCTTGTATAATAATAACAATTTTAGGGTGAAACCAAAAGGTTATTCAGTATGAAAATGGTACGCAATTGCGATGAAATAGCGAATTCAATTCAGTGTTTTCAACTAAAGTAGAATGTACTAAATTGTAAAGAATATTATGATATATTTCTATACCAAATTAATATAATATGAAATTTGTGGAACAAAATTCCGAAACAGATATAAAAACTGTATCAATTTAAATTACGACGTTTCTTACCAGGTGATAGACAAATATATTATGGAGTTAAAACATTCGATCAAAACAAAAGGAATAAAATCAAGTCTATGGAGTTCGATATATCAACCAATAACCTCATTATATCCTACACACCAGCTAGAAATACCATAATATTATCTTTTGTATTTTTGAACTGTCAACAAAGGTCATTAAATTGCATTCTGCAAAATAATACAATTCCATTTGCCAAAAGTGAGCTGATTCCTAAGTAAAATATAATAAAATTAAAGACATATAATCTGAACTATAGAATATCTAAATGCATCATTATTTCAGCGTCCTTGAGACAAGAAAGACTTGCAGATAATCCTTCGGTCAATGAGGTCGAAGTTAACTTCAACGTATTGAAAATCCAGATGGTTAACAACAACTATTCTGCATCTAAGTAGGCTAAAATAAGGACAAATTAAGGACATTCTGAAAATTGAAATCTAAAAGTTAAATCGGATAAGAGCCAGGATTCAAGATTTTTCCAGGCCCCACGTTGGGCGCCAAATACTGTAATGTACACGAAGTAAATTTTCGTTGGATGTATTTTTTTATAAGATTTCTTTACATCTAAGCCGTTAGTCAAAGTGTGGATGGCGGGAGCCATTGAATGGTAGCTGCAGTCGGGATGGGGGGTTCTTATCCACATTTAACCAGCGCATGTTCACAGCACAGTTATTATTAAAGACTCCCTGATAAAAAATTATTAAACAAACTAAAAAAAAAATGGACCAGAAAACCAAAAATTAAAATATATACGTAATTATGAACCCGCTACAAAAAAAGAATATCAACAAGATACTAAGAAATATGAATATGTTTGTCTTAATCGATGCTATTAAAAATTTAATTTCTCAGCTGTTACGAGAAATTGCCTCAAGACCCTCACCTTCCTATGTCCATATGGCATTTAATTATATTATATGGACCCCGCATTTTATCACTCCATAAATGTCTGTTATCCCATATTGGCAAGTAAACGTCCTATTTTAGTTTACGAATTCATTATGAACTTATTTCAATGTTTATTCAAATCATTGTTAATATAAAAGGTATTTAATTATAAAGGTAAACAAATTTCTAAAAATAGTTATAAAACAAATTCATTATTAAAATATATATTTTTTATTAAATCTTGTACAAGCTAATGATTTGTTCGTCCCTTAATGGGTTAATAAATTTCAGGAGAAATTAACAAATAATTATTCTTGAAAGCTGTATATTAAGAGCTTGATCTTGAGTATTATATTTAAGAGAACCATAACAAACTAGTTTATGGACTTTTCTGTTAATTCACAGAGAATGGAGTGTAATAATAAATACAATGTAATAATAAATACAATGTAATAAGAGAGGTGCACTCACTTACCATGCTCTCCAGTATTGTCGAAGGCCTTCTGCAACTACGGGATGCTGGTTACGTTCGATGATTTGTTTTAAGGTGATGCATTTCTCTTATTTGTGTAAATTTTGTAGCATGCGATGCTTGAATAATAAAAAAATGACTTATGTCTATAAATTCAATTTTAATGGAATGTAAAATGCAATTTAATTGATCATAGTATGATATTATACAAATTATTATAAATTTTTTTCAGAAATATATAAAAAAAATTAAAGTATATTTAAATTAACCCTCGATTGTCAGAAGAAAATAGGGGCTAATAAATTTGTTATTTTCAGAATTATTTTGACATCATATTTAAATCAATTAGATTGCATATGAAATTTATTTAATGTAACCATACTTAATGCATTGAATACTTATTTGAGATGGATTCATAGAATATTGGAGTTCATTGCGATTGATCATCTATGTGGTGTATCATCAAATTTATTGGGTTTTTATGGATATGGGCTGGATAGGTTCATCATTGTGTGTGGTACAGGTTATGTATATTCACAGTAAAAATTTCTTGGGTTATGTTGTATATGGTATCAAATTTTGGTTATGTGACTCCGTCGGTGCTATGTACATTTGTACACAGACCTTATGGCGGAGGTCTGGAATGTTGTTCCTTGGATTTTAGTCAAACGTATTGCGACACAATAAATTGGAAAAGACTTCTACCAAATTCACACCAAATTATTTTAGGGTTATGCATGTACAATTAATCTGCCTTCACGATGGTCTGGAATTGCGGCAAAGTATTGGACCAAATTGGTAAGTCAAGGCGTTTACTAGCTAACACTTGGCGGTGTATTCCTTTCAGAGAGGATAATTTTATTAAATCTTCAAAGATTATATCACCAACGACCTCGATGGCAGATTTGTAATTTTTTGGTAGTTTTCCGTATGGGAGGCTTGGTGTACCATGAGCTTTTATGAAAACCAATATGATTTTGTGATTACACAAGCACTCTACGATGATAGATTCTGTAAATTATTGAATCTATTAAAAACTTGTATTTTACTTTCTCACAAAAAAAAATCACAATTTACCTTTAATATCAAGAGGCAAAAAAATAACACTTTTAAAAGATTAAATTTCTTATTATAAGAATAGGTTTAATTATGATGTTTTAGATTTTTCTGGATATTTTTGGACCGATGAAGGTTTGATTCCTTTCGAGGTATTTTTCCAAAAGAAAGAATAATATAGTTTTCTGATGTATGAAACTTAAGTTGGTTGCAATGAAGAAAATTAATACCAAAATAAACTATGAAATATCGTATGCACACAATTTGTCAAAATGGATGTTGCCAGGCTCAAATGTTTTAATATTAAGTTTTATACAAGATCACATTTATGTAAGAAAATCTGCCAAATCTACCAAATAAAACTCGTACAATCCGAAAATTGCAATTTTGTTCTTATTTTTATAATTTTAGTAAAATTAATATATGTAAATCCTATTGGGATAATGTAATTTAATCTTAGCCAAGACATCTACCTACTATCATTACAATAGTGGTGAATATAACTCCACTTTGATCAATGTTATGAATGAAGGGGGTATTTATGAATGAAAAGGTAAAGAGAGATGTGACAAAAACAAATTAAAGAAGAAGAAACGTGAGGGAGAACAGTGTAAAAATGTAGTCTTGCAAAATTTATAATGAAAGGTTTAGAAATACTCCAATATCAGGGTGAGTTGAAAAAGCATATCTTTAAGAGATTTTTCTTATTAAGAGTGTTGTTTTTTCCAGATATAGTGAAGAATCAAATCAAATATTGTGTGACAATTAGTCAATCAATCCCATATGGTGTGAGATCTACAGTCAAGCCTCAGTAAAGTGAACAGCTCTTGTGTTTATATTTATGGATATACAAATATCAAAGAGTGAGACCGAAGACATTGGTTAAGGAAGTCAAGTTAAAGAATTGATCCAGTTGTGAATAATAAACTTATTAATATATTTTGGTCGCTAAAAGTTATATAGTAATCATCCATTGGCCGATGAAATAAATAGAAATTTGATACTTGTTCGCCTTTATACTAGGACCATTGGACTTAATTTTTATTGTTGTTATTTTTTGGCATAATGTTTGATTACTAAAGCAAGTCAAAAAATGTGTGTCTCTGTTTTAGCTTCTTGAAAAACGTCTACCACAACTTGTCACGAACCGACACCTCCAACCCAACGTCCGCAAACTTCTTATTCGCCTCAATCTTCTCACGCTCCGCAACAGACGGTGTACAAATAACCGCACCACCGTCCCTCATAGCCTTCACCTCGTGAACACGGACATTCAGCGTGGGCCCCACCTCATCCACCACCTTCTTAACCACCTCCCTTCCAGAGGCCCCTTCTTAACTCTCACCACCACTGACCAGGTTTCCACCGCCGGAGCAGTAACTATCGGAGGTCGCAACGACGGACCAGCCACAAGAGCAGAAGCTGAAGCTACCACGGACGCAGCAGGCCCCGTAGTAGGGCGACCAGGAACCCCTGCACCCAACATGTACTCATACGCCTCCAATTTCCCTTTCAGCTTCTCATTATCAACCAGCGCTCTCATTAACAACTCCTCATACCGAATGGCATTTTTGTATATAATTTGGCACAGAAAGTTCTCTATTGGTACCAAATATCCATGCAAAAATGTATCGATGTATGTCCTAGTTTTCGTTTTTTTAAGCGAATATTGGTATGGAAATTGGGGTCTCTGGGTCCAAGTACCATATCTCCCGATTTAAGGTATTTTTGGTCTATTAGACACATTTTACCATGAAACTGGTTTATATTTGGTATAGTGAGTTCTCTTTTTGCACAAAATATTTTTTTGCCGCCCCGTATAACGGTCCCCAATTTCGGGTATTTGCTTACTTACCACTTCACGTAGGCTAATAAAATTTGACACAAATGGTCCATATATCACCATAATTTCCTGTATGGGAAATGGGGTCTTCAAAACACATGTCAAGTGGTTCGGCAAAACTAAAACAGGCTATATTGCCTCCCAGATTATTTTTACGGCTTCAAATAAATCTTTTTAAGTTTAGCATTTTTCGGTTAGTTTTTGAGTTAAATGTCTCCAACATATCCTAAGTTTAATTGCCTTGTGCAGCAAAACTTGATAGTCGTCAATTTGTAACTTTGTCACAATAAGATGTTTGTTGTACCATTTACATAAAATCGGACGAAACTATATATGGGAGATATATCTAAATCTGAATTTCACATACATCAAACTAGACTTAATTCAGCACTCTGTGAAATATTGTGATATTCCGACCACTATTGGGTAAAAAGTAATTTTATGGATATTTTCAAAATGAACCATGGGTCGATTTCCTTTCCTTTGTGTGTGTTGTTTCTTTAAAATATCAACATTTCTTTTACCATTCAAAATTTTAAGATTTTCTTTCTTCAAATGCTGTTACACACATATGTATATATGCTGATTGCAATATTTGCTTTCACTTTAAAAAATGTTTATTGTGTGATTGCATGGAGAATAAAAAACACACAAACACACACTCACAAATATTTGTGTTACAAATTGTTGTCAAAGCTAAATGCGATAAAGATTTATTTGGCAAAGGTAAATATTTCACAACGACTACAGCATTAGCGACTCGTTAAGTGAACACAGAAAAAAAACTCGCATGTTCATTCACACTACAGAACAAGAAGACGAATTTTACACCAGACCCATAACACTTCGAATAAAGGGTGTAAGAGTAATGCATAGAGAAATGAAGACAACCAAATGAATAAAATGTGGCGGTAACATGAAGTCGAATGTATTGCCCTCTGTATATGAAAAAGGATGACTTTTTTATACACATCTTTTATTTTACTGGATTTTTGAATTTCTAAGGAGCAGGTAAGCTCCGTCTAATATACATGTGAACTTTCACTCACATTGACATACATATATTTATATTTGTATATTTTGTTCTATTACACTATAGTTTATATATAATTCATTGCATTAGGGTGATCACAAAATGAGATAACTAACAAATACATGTCTCAATACTTTTCACATAAAATTTACACAAATATATATGTATTATATTTCTAATATTCTATCTTGTCCCCCTTTGTCATTCACACTATATTTTGATATTGATTCATTAGGGGGCTTAACATTTTATTATGTGACAATGTTGTCAAAAATCCCTTGTAATTTATTTTTGTTTTTTAGATTTTTACACAAACTTTAATAATGTTTAGGGATAAATTTTAAAAGAGGGGCTCTAATCGTCATTGACATTTTTGTTATCAATTATATGGGACAATGATGTGAGGATATTAAAAGGGATTTAATGTTTCCATGCATAAAATTGCCAAGAGAATATTAAATGTAATGATAAACATAAATAAACACCATATTTTGAATATGTATGTATGTAGGTAATCGAATTTATATAAAAAAGTGATGCAATGAAAAATAGCATGTCAATCGGACAGACTTGGGTTTGTTAGAGTATCATTTCTATGAATTCGTGCAAAATTATGTATGGGAGCTATATGTAAATCTAGACGTATTTGAGCACCCGTGGCATCCCCCATTTGATATGCTGCAGCACACTGCGCTTTCCAAAATTTATCTCGTAGAAACGCTTATTATTGGTCACCAATTTGTATGAACTCAGACAAAAATAAATTTTATGTTAGGCAAATAAACATAGGCTTATCGGTTTGCCATTTGCAAAAAGTCGGACAAAAATATATATGGGAGTTATATCTAAATCTTAACCGATTTTAACAAACCTTAACACAAAACATTCTAGACTAAATTCCATACACGCTGCAAAATTCGTGTATATGGAACAACGTAGACTCTTCGGTGCACCAGTTACTTAAAATCGGACGAAAATCTGAGCCGGCTTCCTTACGATATGTTAAATTTCGTCTTGGACAAACACAGGCAGTTTGGTGTTATATAAACATCAGAAGAATTTATTTCGTTTCCTTTTGCCTTTAACAAACATATGCACTAAAGAATAATAGGGATTGTTTTGTGATGTTCGGCTATCATTTGTGGCCTATAGATCAATTCGAAAAAACACAAAAAATTAAGTTTTCGGTCCACTTCATCCCTATATTATTATATGATCATCACCGAGAATTATAGGTCTTGTCCTTGACAATACCTGGATCCTCATGGAAAATTTCAAAGCGATCAGCGCTATATTTCCGCCCTATAGTACCATAATGAGTTACTAAGTAATTTATGAGTACGTAATCACCTGTAAATATTTAAGTGTAATTCCCACATTCGAATACATACGACATACAATCTTGTTTTAACATTTTTCCGACCCGCAGCTACATTTTTGTATATGGCAATCATGTTCTCTATATGCGTAAACAACTTTGGCTAGCTTTTTCAGTTGTCGACAAATTGTGCTTGGGTGACCATGTTTTCGCTGTGTCATTGTAAACTTTTATTATTTTGATTGTAAGGGCGCAGGAAGAATTCTGTAATAGTTTTCTTTCGTTAAACAAATTTTATTATACATTTCAGTAAAATGCCACGGGTGGGGCACCTCCTCCCTCCACCCCCTCTCTCCTACGTAATCACCTGTAAATATTTAAGTGTAATTCCCACATCCGAGTACATACAACAATACAATTTGTATCAATTTAAGCCCAACCACTCCTGTTGGCTATACAATCAACTTCTCGGGTCTTTGTCCTTCAGGAGTAAATATATACGCTACAGAAATAAGGGTCTATTTGACCCGCTAAATATTGACCGATCTTTATTAAAACAGGCATACCTATTCTTCGACCCGATCCCCTTCTTCATAATAATATTATAATAATAATAAACGACCAGAAAATCAGACAAAAATAAAGTTATTGAAATATTCCATCGCTTAAATATTAACCGATCTTTACCAAAAACAGTAGCCGTCTTCATTGGCTAGAACCCATCCTACATTCAAAATTTCGTGAAGATTGATCCATGACTGTGGCCTGTATCGTGTTTACAAATTATAATGGACAGACGGAGGGACGGACGGACACACATCGACGCCTCCGAACCACAGTATGCTAAGTCTGAAAAGTGAGTTTTTCAGTAGAAGCTTTCAAAGTATGGAAGTTCCTTTTATCGTACGTGCCATGCTAAGTACATTTTTGCTCATAACTTTGGTTTGGATTGGCCGATGATTACCAAACTTTCAGTGAATGTAAATTAAGGACCGTAGTATCTAAAAACGTAAAGAACGTTAAAACATGCTAAGTCTAGATCGAGTCAGCTAGTCGATTTCGTTATTCTTAAAGGTGGGTATTGACCGAACTTTATCAGAACAGGCATGCTTATACTTTTTCCCTTTCTCCATATAAAAATTCGCTATGTTTGGGCCATAATTGCGGTCTCTGGAGCGACAATAAAATCAGACAAAAATAACGTTTTGGTCCATTTCATCCCCTAAATATTAACCGATCTTTACCAAAAACAATAGGGGTTTCAACGACCAGAACCCATCCAAATCCAAAATTTCGTGAAGATTGATCCATATATTAACCGATCTTTACCAAAAACAATAGGGGTTTCAATGACCAGAACCCATCCTACATGCAAACTTTCGTGAAGGTTGATCCATAACTGTGGACATACTAGATCGATTCAGCTAGTCGAGATATGACGATCGGTATACTTAAAGGTGGGTCTAGGACCAATATTTCAAAATCGATATTTTGCGTACGTCCTTGGGAAGTTATATTTAAAAGTGATTCGATTGAATCTTAACCCACGCTATTTCAGACTCAACTCAATACGCTTTGCTAAATTTCGTCTCGATTTCAACGGTTTCATTAAAACCTAACATACTTCATTCTATGTTCGAATTAATACGCTATGCAAAATACATACATCATTAACATACAATCGCGGAAATATACGAGATATAGCTATATGTCTGATCCGATCCAATAAATCCCACGCTATCGCACGCTATCGTTGCCATAGGAAAATCAAGGGGAGTTTGATACAGCATTTACCTAAAATCTGACAAACCTATATATGAGAGATATATCTACATCGGAACCGATTTCGGAACCAAATAAGTGGGCTGTGCTAAATTTCATCCAAGTAGGATTATAAATGCGATCTGTACTTTGTTTACAATTTAACGAAATTGATATTTATTCGATGAAATGGACTAAAAACTTTATTTTTATGTCAGTATAATTAACGTACATACCAATAATAATCTTAATTCCAATTTTCAGTATTCCAGCTCTTTCCGATTACCTAATTTAAAATTATATCCAATTTATTACCATGTAGTATAGATGAGTACCAATTTCTTTATATATCTGTATCATACAAACAGTTGAAATTTTATTTCCCAGTTTCAGGATTCCAGCCCTATCAGTTCGCCAAAATCCAAATTTAGTACATATTAATACCAATTTCTAAATCTTCATACATATACAAATCCTTCACCCCAACAGCAGTCGTAACACCAAAATTCAAATCACCCAAAATTCCTAATATAATACATTTTATACTTCATACTTCCGACTAAGAGTGACCCTCAGTCCACAATTTCAAAATTCTAGCTTTACCGTTTCGTCTGGACGTTGATAAATCGATGTATGGCATTATCAGAACCAAACATTGTAGGTGTAACAACAATGTATGTGAAAGAATTTTATGCTTCTCTGTTGAATATTTCGAGGATAACGGTTACGTTTTGCTAGATAAATCGGAATTTTCTGTTTGAATTTTTCAATAGTTTTGTTAATTGTCTTCCGATGGCTGATTGTCGGTTACTATTTTATTGGTAACCATGAAAGTAGAACAAAAGCGTTATAATGTAAACCCAAACGAATATCAAGAGGTGTTGAAGAGAGAATGGCAAAATTACAACAACCCCCCTTTACATAAATTGTATTTTTCCTCCCCTGAAAAAAGTATGAAAGCAACAAGTTCTCATTATAAACAATAAATTGCAATTCGGAGCATGACATTGCCTTGCAGTTAGTAGATTACATTTTAATCTTCTAAAATATTTGTTTCACTGATTGATTTTTGTCGCGATTTTTTAGCTGGAAATCGTCCAAAAATATACAAAAAACAACAACAAAGCAAAAGGGATTAAAAAAGGAAAAATAACCGCAGGCAGTTTTTTGGGAAATAACATAAAATACAGCTGGCGTTTGTACACTCAATGGATACAATGTGGATTATATCAAAGCGTTTTAGTTGAACGGATAAACAAGTGAAACAACGAAAATAAATTTATAAAATATAATGGTGTGATTTAAGCTTACAAAGTTTCAAAATATTTAGCAATACAGGCAATTCTGGATACATGGCTAAGGTCATATTGTCATACGAACATAGAAGAGATATTTTCCTCTAAAATTTCGTTGGAAATGTATAATGAATAGCCAGACTCTGAGAACAGTAGTCGAGACTATTTAAAATTATTAAATATCTTCGACCATATTCCCCAAAAATTAGAATTGAAAATAACCGGAATCGACTGTATATACTAGGTATACGGCACCACATAATAATGTTTTTTAACAAATACCAAATGAATGAACCAAATAGCTATTGCAAGAATGAACCAAATAGCTATTGCAGGAAATAGCATTGTTTTAGTTACGAATTTCCAATTCGTATTAAAGCGGTCATTTTGAATTCGTAAATAAATGAAAATTGCTTTAATCGCTTTTTATTTTGTTTACAAATAAATGATTTTCGAATAGTTTTGGTGGAATAATATGCATTGGATACTTGTATATATGTATTTAAAATACCGACATATTGAGGATGTCGTACCGTTTTTTAGTAAACGGCAAATCCTATTGTTACATTAAAGTATTAAATTGTAATGTTTCAAGGGACATTTTGTGTTCTGTGCAGTGGAGATATTTTAAATCCGCTGCTAAGAAATTAAATATTAAATTTGTTTCTTTGTTTGATCCGCATGGGCTTGCTTTACAAAATCAAATTTCCTATATTTTCTTACATAGCTGCCTAGATAAAGAACATTTGTTCCATAAGCCGAGACACAAATCAGTATAGAAAGTAGTAAAAAAAGCCAGCCCCGTCCGACTTTTTTTTTTTTTTTTGGTCAATCGGCCTAA
Source organism: Musca vetustissima (assembly GCF_032173495.1). NCBI lineage: Eukaryota > Metazoa > Arthropoda > Insecta > Diptera > Muscidae > Musca > Musca vetustissima. The sequence goes on along the minus strand of NW_026883257.1, from coordinate 34,527 downwards.
CTTTGAGTCATTTGTAATGCACCAATGCACGTATTTTAAATTGGAAGAAAATATATATGGGAAGTGTATCTAAATCTGAACCGATTTTCACGAAACTTAACACACATCATTCTACACTTAATTCAGTACGCTATGTCAAATTTCGTAGAAATCGAATGATATATAGGGACTTTGGCACACAATTTACATTAAATCGGTCGAACATATATATGGGACCTATATCTAAATCTGAACCGATTTTTAAGAAATTTTACACACATCATTCTATACTCAAGTCAGTACGCTATGTCATATTTCGTGGAAATCGAAAGATATATGGGGACTTTGATGAACCAATTTTACACACATCATTCTAGACTCAATTTGGAACTCTATGCCAAATTTCGTGGAAATCGAAATATATATTGGGTCTTTATGGCACCATTTACATAAAATCAGACGAAGCTATATATGGGAGCTATATCTAAATCCGAAACTATTTTCACGAAACTTAGCACACTTAGCACATTATATACTTAATTTCCTAAGCTATACCAAATTTCGTACAAATCGAAGGATATGTAGGAACTTTGGTGCACCATTTACCTTAAATCGGTCGAAAATATATATGGGAGCTATATCTAAATCTGAACCGATTTTTCCCAATTTCAATATAGTTCGTCCTTGGGCCAAATAAATGAGCTATGCCAAATTTCATCGAAATCGGATTATAAATGCGACCTGTACTTTGTTTACAATTTAACTCCAACAGACGGACAGACGGACGGACGGATATGCATAAATCGACTCAGAATGTGATTCTATGCATATTCTCAAAAGGAACTATGGGTCTATCTCGATTCCTTTTGCCTGTTACAGACATATGCACAAAGACATGATACCCTGCACAACAGTGTGCTGAAGGGTATAAAAATATCCAGGCGCATCAGTCTTGTGCGCAGCTTTTCCAATTAGAAAGACCATTTGTCGATATTTTAACTTCGACTTGATTCAGCGAATACCTGGGGTACCCCTTCGGCTTGAACTATCAGTTGGCTCGCTTTTATATACCTTTTGAGCTGAGCCATCATAATCCATTCTCACAACCTGATCCTTCGGCAAATTTTTCTCTCAAATACATCAAAAGCTGCCTCATCTTTATGCGTGAGTACCCATGCTTCAGATCCATGCAACAGCAAGGGTAAAATCAGCATGTTGTAGAGTGTGAGTTTGGTTTGGCGAGAAGTGGTCTTGTTTATAAACTGTTCACTTAGACCAAGTTTCACAGTTGTTTCGAGTCTACTGGACTCGAGTCTACTGGATGTCTTGCGCGTTGACTGTTACCCCTTGCAATGTTCAACCCATTATGTCGATGTCATCGGCGTAGGAGAGTGACATGTGCTATTTGGTTTACATAGTGTAATTTCTGTTCTACTTTGCATCTCGTATGATCTTTTCCAGCTGGATGTTAAAAAGGTCACACGACAAACTGTCACCTTGTCTGAATCCTCGTTCGGTATTGAAGGGCTCCGAGTGGCCCTTTCCGACTTTAACTGCTGGCCTTGTGTCAGTTATAGTTTTTCTGCATAGTCATATTAATTTTGCAGGAATGCTGAACGCAGACATTTAAACACATGTCTTGAGCCGCATTGATTTGAACAAATAATATCATTGACCATTGGATTCAGTCGTTCACACTGCAAGCTGGATAACACCTTATGTGCGATGTGAAGGAACTCATTTCTTCTATAGCCGGCATTTATCGTCTTGTCTTCTTTTTGTGCACGGGACAAAGGATGCTGAGGTACCAATCAATGGGCAAGCATTTCTCTAGCCAAATTGTACTAATCAGTTGGTGCTTGCCCTGATCAGTATCTGACCACCAGTGTTGAATAGTTCGGCTGGTAAGATATTGGCACATGTTGCTTTATTATTCTTGAGCCGATAAATTGCAATCAATACCGACATCTCTTATTGGTTCAGGGATATCTTTTTCACCGCTACTATTTGATACAAGAAGCTTTGTAAAATGCTCCTTCCAGATCCTTAACAGCCCAAAAATTGATCCAGTCGATTAACACGCTGTCTGTATCTGTCACCAGGTTTCCTTCTTCATCCCTGTTTTACTGGTTGGTAAAATATCCGAACTTCATTCTGAGTCCTGTACCGATAATTATCGTTCGCATTGCTTGTTGCTACTGCGTTGCTTTTCACTCAGTGGCGTTGCGTTTTCACCTCAGTGGCATTACGACACTCCTGATAGTACCATGGGTTTTTGATGGTGGTATTTGGTACCCAATTGTTGTTGTTGCTGCAGTTTGTAGAATGGCAAAGGACATTGTATTTCTATATAAATAACGGGCCTAGGAGTGCTTTCGACTACTAAGTGGATAAGTTGAGCGGAGTAGGCTTATGTTACCTATTGTGTTTGCAGCTTTTCGGCATTGAGCATCCGTGTTGTGTTAGATTACATCTTTGCTGCTACATTAAAGCGAGTGAAAACCCTTTCTGTTATAAGGTATGTTCCGAATCGATGTTCGCTCCTACGAGCGATCGAAAGTCTACACCCTGTTTATCGTTGCTTTCTCATTGTAAGTGGATTTTTTCCGACGTCAGCGGCACCTATAGGCTCACAGTTTCAACGGGTTTTGAATGTCGTTGTCCACAATTTAGATGTGAAAGCCAATCAAAGCCGTTGCTTGATATCTATCATCACTTACACCACATCAGTGGTTGTCCACAATTTAGATGAAAGAGGGACTATGATAAGCCTGGGCTTTGCATGTGAAAGCCAATCAAAGCCGTTGCTTGGTATCTATCATCTCTTACACCGCATCAGCTCTTCAAAAAATGTTTGATTAATCCAATTTAAAAAAGTTTTAACCACCATTTTCAATCCACTCTATGGACTTTTTACTTATATCTGGCTGAATCCTAATCAGCGTCCTGAAACCTTATATGTGATATTTGTTTATTTCCAAAACCCTCTGCTCTAATTATTTAAAAAATGGGATCTCTGACATATAGTGCAGGGTGGGAACGTTATATTCGTTGATATTGATATTAATTGTTATAGCCTAGTAATAGTACCCTAATATTAATAGTCCTATATCAGAGTGAGGTAGATATTGTATGGCCTTCATATAGGGTACATGTTAAAACATAATACCAAGTAACTAAATGCGGAAAATCTTCTCAATTATGGAAACATGGGCTTCTGTCAAGCAGGGTCCCGAAAAAATTGCCAGTATATCAAAATACAACCACTTGGTTGGAGAATCTGCCTAGGACTTAATCATGTACCGGGTCCTTTACTTGGGGTCTAAACGACATGTTTAATACCATTTTTATACCCTTCACCACACTGTGGTACAGGCAAAAGGAAACGAGATAGACACATGGCACCTTTTAAGAATATGCATAGAATCACTTTCTGAGTCGATTTACGCTTGTCCGTCTATCCGTCCGTCCTTCCGTCCATGTATTTTTGTGAACAACCTACAGGTCACATTTATGATCCGATTTGGATGAAATTTGGCATAGGTCACTTATTTGGCTCAAGGACGAACCCTGTTGAAATTGGGAAAAATCGGTTCAGATTTAGATATAGCTCCCATATATATTTCCGTCCAATTTAATGTAAATGATGCAACAAGTCCCTATATATCTTTCGATTTGCACGAAATTTGGTACAGCGTAATGAATTTGGTCTAGAATGATGTGTGTTATGTTTCCTGAAAATCGGCTCAGATTTAGATATAGATCTATATCTGACAAATTGAAATTTTAGCATCAGCATTCTAGAATGAAATGTTTATGGATCCAAGTTCATTTTACTGGTCCTTTAAAAATGCGACGTGGTGAAGGGTATCATATAGTCTAATAGCATTTTTTTTAATACCAAACAAAATGACGTCAACATAGATTAGAATTCCGATAAAGAATATCTATACTTTATGGATTTTCCGACGAACATTTCGCAGTGTTGCGAAGGAACTCAGATCATTAATATACCATTATTTATATACATCAGAACTAATTATTTTCCGTATGCAACATTTCGTAAAATATGACAGATTATCTATACCTATTGTTCTAAATATATTAACAGATGTTAATATTTATATCCTAAACAACTATGTTGTCAGGGTATTATAGCTTTGTGCAGCCCCAAGAGTTTGTAACGCCGCGAAATATGGGTCCTATACCCACCTTTAAGTATACCGATCGTCATATCTCGACTAGCTGAGTGGATCTAGACATGTGTGTCCGTCCGTCTGTCCATTATAATTTGTAAACACGATACAGGCCACAGTTATGGACCAATCTTCATTAAATTTTGTATGTAGGATGGGTTCTGCCCACTGAATACCCCTATTGTTTTTTATAAAGATCGGTTAATATTTAGGGGATGCAATGGAACAAATACTTAATTTTTGTCGGTTTTTCTGGCCGCTCCAGAGGCCGTAATTATGACCCGAACATCGCGATATTTTGCATAGAGAAGGGGGTCGGGCCAAAGAATAAGCAAGGCTGTTTTGATAAAGATCGCTCAATATTTAGAGGGTCAAGTGGACCCTGACTTTTGTGTGAAAAAATACAAAATTTGTTTTCTATAGCGTATATATTTACTCCTGAAAGATATAGACCCGAGGAGTTGATAGCATATCCAAGAGGAGTTGTTGGCTTTTAAATTGATACCAACTAAAGTTATGTATCTACTCGGATCTGGGAGTTACACTCAAATATTTACAGTTGCTTACATATTCAAATATTATTTATTTAGTATCCCATTACCACATTAGAGGTCGGAAATATCGCGCTGATCGCTTTGAAATTTTCCATGAAGTTCCAATTATGGTCAAGGACAACGCCTACAATTTTCGGTGGTTATCAGCAAATAGTATTGGGATGAAATGGACCCAAAAACTTAATTTTGTGAGTGTTTTCGAGTGGAATGGAATCCGAACATCACAACACAGCCGTGGAGGGAATCTGGATAAGTAATTAGAAGGGCTTTACTGAGTATTCGAAAATGTAAGGAAGAGGTTCTGTTGACCTCTAATCGGGCAAATATCACGAAATATTACCCTGACTCGGTATAAACATTCGCAGAGACTTAGAGTTCTGTGGTAGTTGTGTAGGGTATCGAATGGTCGGCCCCGTCGGATTATACTGCTCCGCTCACTGGTTTAAGTTTTACATTAAACATATTCTGTGAACATAAAATTGTATTTATTTAAATATCAAAATGTTATATCCTGTTTACCTTAACCACTTCTTCTCCTTCAAATTGTTAACAAATACTACAATTCTATTTGCCATATTAGATAAGGCCGAACAGAAAAAAACAAAGACGAAACCGAACCAAATCAAAAATTGTCCCAAACGACTAGCTAAAATAAACTTAACTAATACTACTTATATAACACTTAAATCCTTAAAGTAAATCAGGAACAAATTTCGAACAACTGAAGAGACAAACAACCCAACGAACAATAAAACAACAACATGCACCGAAACTGAACAGTCCTTAGTAGAAATAATATGTTGAGAAAAAAAAACTTAATCTTTCAAGGAAGCGCACACATACACCCATACGGGATAGGACAATAATAGAAATTTGTCTGTGACACATAAAAACAACATGGCATCGTACAAGTCGGCCAACCTTATTCCGTATTCCTTTTGGTTCGAGGTAGTACCCGGCATGGCAGATAAGTATATTTCTAAAAGAAGAAAAATAAAATTCGAAAGAACGACTGCTATCTAATGCTGGCCTTTTGTGTTCAAACTGGAATATATGAAGTAGCATAAACCAAATCGAGAGAAAACCAACAAAAAACACCGATAACCAATATTAAGGAGAGATAGAAAATTCCAAGGACAATAGTAGGAAGCATGAAAAAACATGTTAAACCATAATGTAATAGAGATGTTCAATAGCTCTTTAATACATCGTTTGTGTTTGTCGTTCTTTTTTGTTGTAAATGGTTTTGTGCTTCTCTTCGTGTACTCCTGGAGGACTATGTATGTTTGTATGTCTGTGGAAAGCAAAAAAGGTTACGATGGGTTTTTGTTTGTTTTTAATATGGTTTTTAGTGTGATTTTATTTTATTTTTCCTCCGTACAATTATTGTGTTTGTAGAACCACAAGCTAAATAGCTTTTATTGAGTCAAAGTCATGTAAAGTACTTGGAATATATATCACAGAGGACTTTTATTATTATTATTATCGTTAAGTTTATTTGTTGAAAGGTAAACTTTTTTTCAGGTTTCTTAGAATAAATATTACCATGTGGGAGATTGAAAAGATGACTGAATTAATTGGCATTCAAAGCATTACTATTTACATTAACATTATATAGTTTCATAAAATAAGAATTTAAATTTCATTACTTTGAATCTATTCTGCATATCAGTCACACACATATATCCAGGCTGTGTTCATGCGACCAAAAAATTTGTAGAACCTATAATTACAATGTGCGACAAATTTGATTTTTTTTGATAATTACCGGGAAATTCTAACAGTTTATGAAAGAGGGGTTAAAAAAAGAAGATACGTATGTACAGGGCCTATACCACAGTGTGGTGAAGGGTATAAAAACGGCGAGGTCTTTATGTAGAGAATTTTATATAAAAATGTGGAGTTATGCAGACAATATATTCCGAGAATATCCTATAAACCCGAGAATATCCTATAAACTAAAAATTATAAATATTAGTCCACTTTTTCTAGTAGCCCCCATATCCCCCAATTTTCAGTTTTTGCGGGGGTTTGACATAATTTTTTCACCAAATCTCTGCACAAAAAAATTATATATGGGCCATTTTTTTCGGGTAGCCCCCATATAAGGGTACTCTCAATTTTCGGTATTTTGGGGTTCTTGACCGCGTTCTTCAACCGAATTCGCTGTAATGTGGTATTTTGTAGTCGTATATGGTAGCAAATCTTCCTACCAAAAATTTATATAATATTTTAGGGGTAGTCCCCATGTCAGGGTATTATAGCTTTGTGCAGCGCCAAGAGTCGATCTAGACATGTATGTCCGTCCGTCTGTCCATTATAATTTGTAAACACGATACAGTCCACAGTTATGGATCAATCTTCACGAAATTTTGCATGTAGAATGAGTTCTAGCCAGGGAAGACCCCTATTGTTTTTGGTAAAGATGGGATGATTTTTAAGCGATAAAATGGACAAATAGCTTTATTTTGTCTGATTTTCTGGTCGCTTCAAAGGGTACAATTATTGCATAAACATCGCGAATTTTTATATGGAAAAGGGGATCGGATCGAAGAATATATTCTTGATCAGCGTAAAATTCGATAACGATATATCCATGTCCGTCTGCCTGTTGTAACCACACTAGCCTTTAAACGAATTGAGGTAAATCGCCAAAATTTTGCATAGAGTCGTATTTTGTCTGCAGGCAGGTCAAATTCGAAGATGGGATTTATCGGTCTACGTTTAGCCATAGCTCCCATATAAGGGTACCCCCAATTTTCGTTATTTTAAGGTTCTTGACGCGTTTTTCAACAGAATTGGCTGAAATTCGGCACATTGGGTTCTTATTGGTTACCAAATTTCCCCATAAAAAATTATAACTATGGGTTAATTTTTTCTGGTAGCCCCCTAAAAGGGCACCCCCCTATTTTCAGTTTTTGCGGAGTTTTGACATCATTTTTTTTACCGAATTGACAGTAATTTTGTATTTTGAGTTCTTAATACATACCAAATCTCTGCACAAAAAATTACATATGTAAGCCAATTTTTCGGGTAGCCCCCATATAAGGGTACCCCAACATTTTCGGTAGTTAGGGGTTCTTGAGCGCGGTTTTCAACAGAATTCGCTGTAATTTGGTATTTTGTAGTCGTATATGGTAATAAATCTTTTTACCAAAAATTATTAATATTCGCCCCATTTTTGGGGTAGTCCGCTTATGGGTTTAGTTCTATTACTCTGTAATCATATCACCTACGGTGAATTTCTCGATATAAAACTAGAAACTAGAACGTAAGGTTCAATAATTAACTATAGCCGGCATTTAGGCCTAGCCCCCATATAATGATACCTACCGATTTTCGGTAGTTTTAATATTTAGCGTAAAGAAATGTATTCTGATGCAAAAAATGTTAGTTTCGAAATAGAGCTATATCAGTCCTCAATTAGGTATAGCGCTTCATACATGACAATTACAAATGTTCGACAATTCCTACATTGGTCCCGCATAAGGGACGTACTCATACAATTTTTTTCGGCAATATCAATTTTCATATTGGAACAGCAGCTTCGCGAAATAAAACCTGGGTACGTTGGAATGGAAAAATGGGTCCCATCTTCCTACAAGATCTAGGCTTGGTTAATATAATAGGTTAATCAAAGTTTGGTTTAAATTAATTTTTTGCACAATTTTGACCATTTTGTGTCGGATGTGCCAGAAGGAGTGGTTCCCCCATCTTCGAACTTGAACTAAGTTTGGAAGAAATAATAAGATGTGCAAATTTTGGACGATATCCAAATTTTCTAAAACGGCTTTGGTCGAAAATAAAATAGGGTCTAGAAACAATATTTCGATGAGGCAGTTTTTCACCGTATTAAAGTGTATACACCCTTACTAGCCATAAGGCTGAGGGTATAAATATCCATCAAAAATTGCTGACATTTGTATTTGGTGTACTTTATGGTTTACATAATCAGTTTCTAGAAATGTCGGTATAGATCCACTTTTTGGTATGTTCCCTATATATTCATTTCAAGTACTGTCAGTATACCTATGGTGGAGGGTATCCAAAGTTCGGCCCGGGCGAACTTAACGCTTTTTATACCCTCCACCATAGTATGGAGGGTATATAAATGTTGTTTTTCCATTTGTAACTCATCGAAATAATATATATTCTTGGTCAGCGTAAAATTTTGTGACTATATAGCAATGTCCGTCTGTCTGTCAGTTGTTATCACTCTAGCGTCTAAACGAATTGAGATATATCGCCAAAATTTTGCATAGAGTCGTCTGTTGTCTGCAGGCAGGTCAAGTTTGAAGACGGGCTTTATGGGTCCACGTTTTTATATCGCCAAAATTTTGCATAAAGTCGTCTGTTGTCTGCAGGCAGGTCATGTTTGAAGACGGGCTTCATGGGTCCACGTGTAGGCATAGCTCCCATATAAGGGTACCCCCCAATTTTCGGTATTTTGGGGTTCTTGAGCGCGTTTTTCAACCGAATACGCCGAAATGTTATACATGGGTTCTTATTGGGTACCAAATATCTCCACTAAAAATTTTAAATATAGGTTCACATTTTCTGGTAGCCTCCATATAACGGTACCTCCTAATTTTCAGTATTTTGGGGGGTTTAGATCGTATTTTTGCACCGAATTGTCTGTAATTTAGTATTTTGAGTTATTAATAGGTACCAAATCTTTCCACAAAAAATTATGAATATATGTCCTTTTTTTCGGGTAACCCCATATATGTGTACCACCAATTTTGGGTATCTTAAGGTTCTTGAGCGCGTTTATCAACCGAATTTGCTGCATTTTGGTATTTTGTGTCGTACATGATAACAAATCTCCCTACCAAAAATTATTAATATTCACCCCCTATTAGGGGTAGTCCCCATATGACCCCCTTTTTATACCCTTCACCATAGTATGGGGGTATATGTTAATTTTGTCATTCCGTTTGTAACACATCGAAATATTCAGACGGTCTAGCCATGTCCGTCCGTCTGTCCGTTTGTTGTAATTACGCTATCTTCTGAAGGAATTGAGATAGGGTGCTTAAATTTTGCATAGGTTAGTCTTTTGTCTGCTGGCAAGTCAAGTTCGAAGATGGGATATATCGGTCTACGTTTAGACATAGCTCCCATATAAGGGTACCTCCAATTTTCGCTTTGTTGGGATCCTGAGCGCGTTTTTCAGCCGAATTCACTGAAATTTGGTACATTGTGTTCTTATTGGGTACCAAATTTCTCCACTAAAAATTATATATTCACTTATTTTGTTTTACTCGGTTCTGATTTAGTGTTACACCCGACCGATTTTATGCACATTCCGCACCAAATTTTTAGCATTTGTCAGATTGCGACGAACTTTTGCCCAGGATACCGAATTTTTTATAGAACCCGTAAGGGGAGCAATATAATTGGACGGGGCCGATTACCACCTAACTTCTGTGGAGACTGGCTAAAATGGTAATCAACAGAATTGATATCAGATTAAAAATTATGCACCCTACAATTTTCCAGGTCATGTCTTCCCGCAGATAACAAATATAGACAATAATATGCAAATGTTGTCACTTATCATACAAATCATTTGATCCACCTCCTAAATATTGACCGATCCTCAAAAGAGTATGCCAGATACTCTTCTATGGCTACAATTTCGTGACATTCGGGTAAAAATTAGGCCTTCATCACCTAAATATCATATGATCACCACCGAAACCCGTAAGTTATGTACTTGACAATAACCGAAACGTCATTCTAAATTTCCTAGCATTATTGCGACATTTCCCCCAACAAGTTTGGTTATAATTATACAAAACAATTTATAGATATGCGCCTAATGAAAAAGATAATTCAACCGAAGTCAGATCTTTTAAAAAGTCGTATTTTAAATTGCATATTACACCTTATACATAAAAATATCAATTGTTATGAATTCAGATTTTTTGATAGATATTTATGTGACATAGCATGAATATTCATTTAAAATTCATGATTAAAGAAAATATTGAGTGAAATAAATCCATCCCGTCCCACATGTTTATAGTATAATTTCTCATTATAGTACTCTATGCCAAAAATAAGCACCTGCTAGTCGACATCATCATTGCCATCCGGTACATCACTATTATCAGTGACAGTTCAAATAACAAAAGACTTTTGTATGGAATTGTTATTCATTTCTGTTCTCATGTGGGTTTCATCTGAAACGAAAAAAACGCCAACAGTTCTGAGAAAATAAAAGAGTTAACTAGGAATATGAGAAAATTTGGAAAGAAACCAGAAAAAAATAGCACACACAACACTCATTCACCTTCACAAATTGTCAACACCTGCCTCTTTATACTAGGTTTCATTTTAGGTTGTTGTTGCAATTTTTTTCTGTTTTTGTTCCTGTTAGTTACCACTTTTTTCCTTCCTACACACACACTCACACATAGTTATCTGAAAAATTAGAAACGACACACAGGCTGGCCGACAATGGCAAACAAAAAGGACATCGAAAAGAATCCGGTGTGACCGAAGCTCTTATAGTCTATAATTTGTGACAGCCAACAAACATAGAAAACAGAAATCTCAACTAAGCAGAACATGGAATACATGAATATGACCTTTGTGTGTGCGCCTGGCCTGGGCTGATGTGTGGCCAAACAAACCCACACACACACTCACTCACTCAGAGACTGAAGGGACTTTGTTCTCATATATATTCCGACATTAGAGACATAGAACATGAAACTGCCTAAATATGGTCGACATACATGCCAGCGCACCTACCTATGTATGGTTAGCTTTAATGCAAAGGCGTAAGACTATGAATTTGTATGAACGAGTTTATTTGATAATTCATGAAGCATAAGGAGGTGGATACACAAATTTGGAAACCGAAATATGGAATAGATTTGAAAATTATGTATTTTATTCTTTACAAGTAAGGGACACGCATATTTCGGTCGGGTGATGTTTCTACATTCTCCTTCATAGGGATAACGGAAGCCTTTCAGATAAGTCATGGTCAGGAAAATTGATAAATAGAAGCTCTAGAAAGATGATTATACTTTCCGATATGCATTCACAAAGCGGATTCTAAGTTTTTTAGATCGAAGTCGGAACATGAAATACAATACTGCAGCGAGCTATGTTTGAAAAGGAAGCTAAAACTTTCAAAGTAATGTTTATAGGGACTGTAATATAAAAAAATCATAGGCGATTTTCAGCCACTAACAATAAACACAAAATAGTGTGTTTATTCTAAAGAATAGTGTGTTTATTCAACAAGTCAACTTAAGGTTAACATATTAGACCAAAATATTCTTAAATGTTTATATCAGTAACTAGAATTTGTACGCTACATCGTTAGCGAATGTGGAAATTATTGAAACATGTCAGAAGAGCTAATCAACCTACCTTTTTTCTCCGACCCCAACAGTGATTCGACCTTTATAGGTTCGCCCTGATCCAAAGGTTATCAAATTTCGTACACTTTAATATAAATTTCCATATATACATCAACAATCTAATAGAAATCTCCCAAATCCAAATTGTATCATTTGGTACATATAAGTACGAAATTTCGTGTAAATCGGGAGTACAAAATGAAAAAATTCGCAGTTGCAAATATAGATATAGGCACCCCCCGGCTACGTCGTTGGTACATATATATCCTTAAAATTTCATGTTAATGTTCTCTCGAAGGAACATACTCATGTCTTTATGCAAACTATGATAAATTTAATTTCATTCGGGCAGATCATGGGACCGTGGGACCGTGGGATACAAGCAATTTCAATCAGACAACAGAAGTATATATGGAAGCTATGACTGTCAACAAAACGCAATAACGTCATTCAAGTCTCAATTTGATACGTTGTGCAAAATTTCGAGATTGGTGCACCACTTATGTAAAATCGGACGAATATATATCTATATCGAAATCTGAACTAATTTTTCAGAACCTTACCACACATTATTGTAGACTCAATTCAGTACGATATGCCAAATTTCGTGCAAATCCAAGGATATATAGGGACTTTGGTGCACCATTTACATAAAATCGGACGAAAATATATATGGGAGCTATATTGAAATCTGACCGATTTTCCCCAAACTTACCACTCATCATTCTAGACTCAATTCGTTACGTTATACCAAATTTCGATTTCGTGCAAATCGAAGGATATAAATGGACTTTGGTGCACTATTTACGAAAGTATATATGGGAGCTATATCTAAATCTGAAACGATTTTCACAATTTTTCGTGCAAATCGAAAGATATATAGGGTCTTTGGGGTATCCTTTACATAAAATCGGATGAAAATATATATGGGAGCTATATCAAAATCGGAACCGATTTTTCCAAATTTCAATTGGGTTCGTCCCTGGGCCAAATAAGTGACTTGTGCCAAATTTCATACAAATCGGATCATAAATGCGACCTGTACTTTGTTTACAATTTCACACCTACATATGGACAGACATGCATAAACTCAGGAAGTGATTTTATGCATATTCTCCAAACGAACCATTGGTCTATCTATTTTTGTACCCTACACATCTATGATGTCAGTGTATTATAGCTTTGTGCAGCCCCAAGAGTTTGTAACGCCGCGAAATATTGGTCCCAGACCCATCTTTAAGTATACCGATCGATCAGCTGAATCGATCTAGACATGTGTGTCCGTCTGTCTGTCCATTATAATTTGGAAACACGATACAGGCCACAGTTATGGACCAATATCGGTTAATATTTAGTGGATGAAATGGACCAAAAACTTTATTTTTGTCTGATTTTCTGGTCGCTCCAGAGGCCGCAATTATGGCCATCGCGAATTTTTGCAGGGAGAAGTGAATCGGGCCAAAGATAAAGATTGGTCAATATTTAGCGGGTCAAATGGACCCATACTTTTGTGTGAGAATTAACATAATTTGTATTCTATGGCATATATATTTACCCTTTAAGCACATAGACCCGGGAAATTGATAGTATATCCAAGAGGAGTTGGTGGCCTTTAAATTTAAATATTAAATAATAATCAGATATTATTTAGTAACACAGTACCACAATAGAGGGCGGAAATATAGCGCTCATTAGTTTGACATTTTCCCTGAAGATCCAGGTATGGTCAAGGACAACGCCTATAATATTTAGTGATGATCACATTAAATTATTGGGATGAAGTGGACCGAAAACTAATTTTTTGTGGACAAGTAATTAGAAGGCCTGTACTGAATATTGGGATATTCGGAAAATATGTCAGTGTAAGGAAAATGTGCTATTGATCTCTAATCGGTCAAGAGGGTGCAAATATCACGAAATATTGACCAGGCTCGAAATAAACATACGCAAAAGTTAGGGTATCATATGGTCGGCCCGTCCGACTATACTGCTCCGCTCACTGGTTTCTATCTATTTTGGGTACATTTTCCATCCATTCAATTTTTTTAATGTTCTTGAACCTGACATTGTTTTGTTGTTGTCAGATTTCGATCCACCAAAGCTAGACATTATGCTTAAAAAAGCTGGACCCAAAACTGTTTTTGGTTTTGTGTAAATCAATTTTATTAAGTTTTTAACAAAGTGCCGACAGCATCCTAAGCGGATAAAGCAGAGCTCTATCGAATCTTTGTCTGGTACCGATGTGGAACAATTTTCAACATTGTTACGGTTAGAGTTACCAGAGAGAATTCGGACATCTGTATATATAATAGATTCACTAATTCTATTGTTGGTATGAATATAAAGTACATTCAATAGATCAAATATTCCCCATTTTGACCATTAATTTTATCCTCAGATTTTTAGTAAACATTTTACAATGTGCAATATCTCATTCGCTTCATATGAGATTTACACGTTAACAACATTTTCATCATGGTGGAAATAGGCCGATAAACTCCATCTGTAATCACAATTCATAATTAATTTAAATCTGTAGCATATGGACTTACATTATCATTATAACATTATATTATTATTACATTACTATTACATTACTATATTATTTCTTTACTATTAGTAGCTTTCTATATTTTATTACTACATGTATGTTAACTATTCCATTAATTTATATTTCAATGCGTTCTACCTTAATGTAATAACAACACACACAAAAGCAACCCTTGTACTTTGTACATTCGTTTTATGTTACGCTCAGCAACAGCATAGTTTATTTTGTTTTCTATCAATATCCAATGAGTACATTCTTGTACAAGCCGTTACCCATCAACGAGGCATTACACTCACTCTCATGTTTGTTGTTGTTTTGTGATTCTAGTTAACACTCATGATATGTGCAACGGTTTGCGCATTCCAAACTATTTGGCATTCTTTGTTTTGTTTATGAGTTGGTTGAGTGTGCGCACGTTGATGAGAAACAGCTTTTACTCATTGATAAAGCTCAGTACAAATTATGTAGAGCTTTCTGCCTATAAAAGGCGTGCGCTCGATAAGAATATATTCATTATTGCAGATCACTTGGTTGAGGTAAGAAGTACTTAGCATTAGATACGTTCTGGTTGTCAGTGCGGTACTCTGAAAATTATAAAATTCAAGGAAGTTCTTATAGGGGATTGCTAGATACGTTCACAGTGTCGGTAGTGCCCATAAGAAAATAATTGAATGTACCAAGTGTTCTGACTGTTGCAATCATTGTATCTTTTATTTTAAAATTATAAATAAAAGACTTAAAGTAAAGCGGAGATTTTGTGTCTTATTATTTGGAAAGGCAACTATATAGCTGGTCCCTGGAGGCACGGACTCTCCTCCCTTTACATTTGGCGCCCAACTTTAGAAGAATCGCGAAATCTGAGAAGACTACAGCTGTGGACAAAATTATTGTCGAATTTTGGTGCAAATTTGGAAGAAGCCATTGATATAGACAACCTGGAAGAAATTTCACGGAGAAGTAGTTCAAGATTAAGAAGTATGGCTACTGCAACGCTTACAGCAGAGATGTTGGAGAAGTTAATGCGAACTGTGGCAGAGGCAAACATCAAAGTAAGTTCGTTTGCAAACTGCAGCGCGCGCTACAGCGGAGAAGGTGATGCAACGAAGGTGGAGGAGTTTATATCGGCCATAACCACTTTCAAGATGGTAGAAAATGTGAGTGATGAGAACGCAATTAACGGGATGCCGATGCTTCTACTGGGTGATGCTTCAGAATGGTGGGCTGGAGTAAAAGGTAAGGCAAAGAAATTTGATGACGTCGTGAAGATGCTGCGGGACTCGTTCTGTCCTCCGAAACCAGCATGGCGAATATATGCTGAGATCATGGAGGGTAAGCAACAGAGAGGCGAAGCTACCGACAGTTTTATTAGAAAGAAAAGAGCTCTATTTGCGAAATTGACAAAATCACCAAGTGAAAATGATCAAATCGATATCATTTTTGGTATGCTGAGCATTGACATCAGAGATAGAGTGTTCCGGCACAAAGTTTCAAGCTTTGACGATTTATTAAAGGACGCTCGAGAGGCGGAAAATGTCATAGCAGAAAGACAAAATAATGACGGTGTTAAACCTAAAACATCTGGATCTGTCAGATGTGCTTTTTGTCACAGAAAAGGGCACAAGGTAGAAGACTGCTTCAAAAAGAAACATGTTGAAGACGAAGGACGAAGGAATGCGATTTCGACCGCCCGTGAGAATACGTCTAAACCTAAGTTAGCATGTTATGGTTGCAACGCTCCGGGTGTAGTGCGTGCAAACTGTCCAAATTGCAAATCTAAAAAGGATGGCACAAATGATCAGAATGTTGCCTACTTCAATAGGATATGTAGTGACTTGGTTCAAAGTGAAATTCCTCTAGTCAATATAAAGTTTTTCGGATGTCTTGGACAAGTTATAATAGACACGGGTGCTAGAATGAGTGTAGCTAGCGCAAACATGAAGGAAATCATGGATTGTAATGGGTGTACTTTCCATTCTTTGCGTATGGACATAAGCCTTGCTGATGGAAGCAGATCAGTCCAAGAATGTTTGGCTACCACTTGTAAAATGGAAATAGGAAGAAAAACTGTTGATATACAATTTGTCGTTTTGCCTAATGCCCGACACAATCGTACCTTGCTTGGTACGGATTTTTTGGAAAAGGCAGGAATAGTATTAAATATGGGTCAAAAATATTGGTATTTCGAAGAAGAGCCGGAAGTTCACTACCTTTTTGCTGAACCATTGCCTCTACACTTGAACCTAATTGAATCCATAAAGGTGGTGAAGAAAATTGCAAGTCCCAATGCAATCCATGCAGCAAGAATTCAAGCACAGAAACGAAAAATGGTGGAGCAGTCTCCAGATCGGTCTATGCAAAGCAGCAGTAGATATATTTCCGATTTCGAATATTTTGGACCAGATATAGGAGGAAGTGACTACTCTCCTCACTCAATCCAAGCAATTTTTAAGGACTCCCTTCCCTTAAATGAAAGAGATACTCCGGAAAGACCAAGAAGCAGCAAAAGAGCCACGCTGACTAGCAAACCAGCCACAAACACGACTCCTTCCCAGAAAGACTACTGTGATGCTATCTTCACTCCATTGTATATGGTAGATTTTAAAATATTAAAAGAATCTGATGCGAAGGAAATTGCAGATAAGGAAAGATTACAATTGGATAATTTACTGGTAAAACATATTAATGTGTTTGGCGAAATTGTGGAGCCTACACCTTATATAGAACACCGCATTAATACTGGTAATCACGCTCCAATCTCGTCGGCAGCTTACAGACTATCATTTATGAAAGCTAAGGAGTTAAGAGCCGAGATTTTTAAAATGATGGAATTGGGGATCGTTGAGGAATGCGAATCTGCATGGACATCTCCTGTAGTCATGGTTCCAAAAAGAGATGGAGGCGTAAGAGTGTGTGTTGACTACCGTAAATTAAACGCTATCACTGAACCAGATAGGTACCCACTACCAAGGATGGATGACTTACTCCAGGCTGCGAAGAGTACAAACTACATGACCACTTTAGATTTGCAAAGTGGCTATCATCAGATTTCTATGGCAAAAGAAGATCAAGACAAAACCTGCTTTATTACGCCGTTTGGTCTTTATCGTTTCACAAGGATGCCTTTTGGTCTGCGAAACGCACCTGCCACCTTTCAACGGCTTATCGATCGCATAAAGACATCAGTTCCAGACATACTAGTACTAGCATATCTCGATGATATTATAATATGCTCTTCCACACTTCATGATCATTTACATCATCTAGATACAATTTTCACAAAGTTAGAAGTCTTTAAGTTGCGTGTTAATAATGCAAAATGCAGTTTTTGTTGCTCGGAAGTCAAATACTTGGGCCACATATTGACTCCGAAAGGTATTTCAGTAGATCTAAATAAAACATTGGCCATCTCTGCTAAAAAGGAGCCCAGAAATGTCAAGGAGCTTATCTCATTTATTCAAACCTGCTCATGGTACAGGAAGTTTATTAATAACTACGCGCAGATAGCAAAACCTCTGACAGATCTTACAAAGAAAAACACACCTTGGAAATGGGAATATCCACAAAAGACAGCATTCGAAGAGTTGAAAAAGAGACTGATTTCGTCACCAATTTTAAAACAGGCACAAGATGGCTTGCCGTTCATCATTAGAACTGATGCAAGTTCTTTCGCTATGGGAGCAGTTTTGATGCAGGGGGAGGGTTCAGAAGAACACCCAATTGAATACATTAGCCGGTTATTCACAAGTGCAGAACGAAATTATTCTACGACGGAGAGGGAAGCACTCGCTATCGTGTGGGCTCTCTCCAAATTCCGTGGATATATCGAAGGAGCAGAGATCATATTGATGACAGATCACCAGCCTCTGCGGTGGCTGCTTACCATGAAGTGCCCAGTTGGTCGATTAGCAAGGTGGGCGCTACAAATTCAACAATATAATTTGCGAATTGTATACATCACTGGAAAATCGAACTCTGTAGCTGATATGCTATCAAGACCAACAGGAACCGAGCACGATGGCTCGAATGTCCAAATCCTTTCTTTTCAAATTGATTTCCCGCACAAAAATCCCAAAGAAGTTCGGGAAGAACAAATGAAAGACACATGCCTAAAAGAAATTATTGATTCCATTGAAGCAAGAGATGAGAATGCGGTCCGCTGGACTAATCGCGGATATATACTAAATGACAGCGTCTTATATTGCTACAATGACGAACATACTGATGAAGCTCAACTTGTTGTACCAGAACATGAAAGGCCCGAGATTTTGAAAATTTACCACGACGATAGTACTGCCGGTCATTATGGTATTGAAAGGACCATTTCCAGAATTGCTAGTCGCTACTTTTGGCCTAATATGAGGGCTCAAATTGCAAAACACATTAAATCCTGTATCGAATGTCAGCGATATAAGTCATCGAACCTGAAACCTACTGGACTTATGCAGACTGTTAGTCATAAACAGCGTTTTGAAGTACTGTCTGTTGATTTATTTGGACCATTGCCTCCAACGAATGAGGGATTCCAGTGGATATTAATTGCGGAAGATGTAGCCACACGATGGGTAGAAATTTTCCCACTACGTGAAGCCACAGCCGAAATGTGTGCAAAAACTTTAATAGAAGAAGTTTTCTTAAGATATGGAGTCCCCAGACGTCTGAAAACAGATAACGGTGTACAGTTTATCTCATCTATTATGCAACAAGTCGCCTATTGCCTTAATATTCAACAGCAATTTACACCAGTCTATCACCCACAAGCTAACCCTGAAGAACGCAAAAATCGTGACATGAAAGTCCAACTATCCATTCTCGTACAATCACATCATGCCTCGTGGAGTTCTCATCTTAGTGCTGTAAGGTTTGCTATGAACACATCCAAATGTCAAACTACTGGTTTCACATCTGCTTATCTCACATTCGGTCGAGAATTACGGACAGTGGATGATGTCGACCGTGATCTTCGTACAATCGTAGAAAATGAAACATTTATAACCCAAATTACACCATACCTTCGAGATATGGCTAATATTTTCAAAGACGCAAAAGAAGCTGAATATCGTCAACAAGATTCCAATAAGAAAGCGTACGATTTGAGCCATAGACCGCAGTTAAATCTTGATGTTGGAGCATTGGTATTGGTTAATACACACGTTTTATCTAACGCTTCAAAGGGCCTAACTTCAAAATTTGTACCCAAAAGAGATGGACCTTACATTATCACCAAGAAGGTCGGATCCACAGCATATGAAGTCGCATCGCCAACAAATCCTACTATGCCGTTGGGAACCTACCATTCATCAGCCATAACTCCTTATCGAAGAGCTAATAATGTGCAGTCAGAACCCCTTCATCCCATGAAGAAGAGAGGAAGACCGAAGAAATCTTAACTTGTTGTCGTGCCATCGGGGCGATGTCGCACTCCAAAGGGGGAGTTTGTAGCATATGGACTTACATTATCATTATAACATTATATTATTATTACATTACTATTACATTACTATATTATTTCTTTACTATTAGTAGCTTTCTATATTTTATTACTACATGTATGTTAACTATTCCATTAATTTATATTTCAATGCGTTCTACCTTAATGTAATAACAACACACACAAAAGCAACCCTTGTACTTTGTACATTCGTTTTATGTTACGCTCAGCAACAGCATAGTTTATTTTGTTTTCTATCAATATCCAATGAGTACATTCTTGTACAAGCCGTTACCCATCAACGAGGCATTACACTCACTCTCATGTTTGTTGTTGTTTTGTGATTCTAGTTAACACTCATGATATGTGCAACGGTTTGCGCATTCCAAACTATTTGGCATTCTTTGTTTTGTTTATGAGTTGGTTGAGTGTGCGCACGTTGATGAGAAACAGCTTTTACTCATTGATAAAGCTCAGTACAAATTATGTAGAGCTTTCTGCCTATAAAAGGCGTGCGCTCGATAAGAATATATTCATTATTGCAGATCACTTGGTTGAGGTAAGAAGTACTTAGCATTAGATACGTTCTGGTTGTCAGTGCGGTACTCTGAAAATTATAAAATTCAAGGAAGTTCTTATAGGGGATTGCTAGATACGTTCACAGTGTCGGTAGTGCCCATAAGAAAATAATTGAATGTACCAAGTGTTCTGACTGTTGCAATCATTGTATCTTTTATTTTAAAATTATAAATAAAAGACTTAAAGTAAAGCGGAGATTTTGTGTCTTATTATTTGGAAAGGCAACTATATAGCTGGTCCCTGGAGGCACGGACTCTCCTCCCTTTACAAATCGGAATATCTTTTTCCATTTTGTGAGGGAGATATCAAAACTAGTGAACCGACATTTCTCATGGGCATTTCTAACTGAAATGGAAGAAACTTGGGGTCTAAAATCATTATTTCGCTGAAGCACACATTTGTCTTAGCAAAAGGAAAATTTTGTATATACCTATTTTGCCTAAAATCGGTCAAAATGACCTTATTCTGAAAGAATTTTTATTGTGTAAAGAAAAATTTTTTAACTTATTTTTTAATATTTTTTGCCTTATTTACAATCATACAAAACGTTGTTATAATTTGTTTTCGGTGGGAGGGCTCTCGAGTTTCCCTTTTCGAAAAATAAGAGTCCGGACAAAATGTTCGAAAAAGAGGAAGTCTTTACTCTAAGAGTGAAATCGACTGGAAATATAAAATTTATTTTTCCCGATTTGTGTGTTCGTTTGTGTTTCTAGAGTAGCAAACGGGTTTGGATGTTGTTGTACCGATCTGGTCATATAAGAAATTTACTTTATACAATAACAAAAGCAGTTTGATTATTTAATATTTCAAAAAGGTCAAAATGACCGCTTTTAGGCAATATAGGTATAGCACATGTGAATACGGGGAATGAAAGAGGGGAGGAAGCAGCTACTATGATTAATAAACGTAGTTCTATGTGGTACAAAAAGTCACCAAATTTTAAAAAGCTGGGTCATAATATACACAATTGTTTTTGTACCTGAAATTGAAAAACGGTCAAAATGACTGCCTTCGGCAATCTAGTGTTAATATTCATTGAATGCTAAAATTGATCAACTGTACAAAATTTCTCCTTCTTAATTCAATACGATATGCATCTTAATCGAACAAATCATGGAAGATTGGTGCGCCAATTAAATTGAATCGGAAGAAAATATATATGGGAAATATATGAAACTCTGCAATAGGGTCTACAATTTCAAATGTATGATGTGTGCCAAATTCCAACTCAGTCGGATCATGAATACGGCCTGTATTTTGTTTACAATTTAAGATTGACATACGGTCAATTATGCACAAATCGACTCAACCCATGGGCCTATTTCATTTTCTTACATATGCATAAAGACATTATACCTGGTACCACAATTTGGTATAGGGTGTAAAAATCCTCGCTGTTCGGTATAGGGCTAAATATGCTTATTAATTGACACATCCATTTCTGCTCTTTAAAAATTCGTTGTTTTCGCCATCATCATACCACACTCGCATCTAACTCTTCTGGGTAATTTGAATGTCATTTTTATGTTCTGTTACGTTTTTCTATGCATATGAAAGCAAATTATGTTTGAATTTTGCACAAGTGTGTGTGTGTTTGTGTGTGTGACTACATACATATGTTTGTCATTTTGGTTTGGTGTTCCTGTTGTTGTTGCTGCTACAGTTTTTTGTTTCATCTCTTCGAGTGTAAATGGAAACACAAATTTGTATGTTTTTGTGTCTCAAATTTGTGTGTGTTATACAGTTGTTGTTTTGGGCATGAATGTGCAAAAAAAAATATTGCAAAAGTGTATAGAAATTGTAGTTTTGCAACATTCCATACATGTCCACATACATGTAAATTGGTACTAGTGTCAGTCAGCACTATGTTTGTGTAGGCGAATATATATGTAAATAAGTTGTCTTGTTTTTTAAAAACTGACACTTATAATTTTGTTTTTTCCCAAGTTGTTTTTGTTTGGGATTTTTTTTAAGATTTTTAGTTCTATTTTAGAGTAAACTTTTTATTTCGGTTTTTGTGCTTATTTAGCTGTTGTTGGTTTGCCAATGTAGCAACTAATTAGGGCATGAATTTAATAAAAAGGCTTTCAAAAGGCCTAGTTTTTGTTTAAGCTCTTATTTGAGAAGTGTCACATTTTATAAAACTTTCTCGACATTTTAAATTTTGTATGTGTTATTTAATTTTAGTAAAGATTTTATTTGCAGTCAGGCCAGCCACCAACAAGTATAAAATGAGATGATGTGAAGTTAACCAATAGATTCAGACACAATGGCACGATAGGCATCGAATACGCCATGTAGCATTGATAATGTTCCATGAAGAAATCGGTAGGAGTAATTTACTTCTTATTAGGGTACTGTTTAAACTCTTCCTCGACATTGGATATTCCCGTCCGATTCGAAAGAAGCACTTGTGGAAACCATCCTATAAACATGGGTCTAATGGTATTATACAGGGTTGCCCATATTCGACGGACCCATCTGGCAACGCCATAACTTTTGACAGAGATGTCACATCGCTTAATGGCATACCGCGTTTGGAGCGTTAGTTCAAGCAGATTTTTACCATGAACCAATACACGCCACGCGAGCGCTCTGAAATAGTTGAAATTTACATTCAACAGAAGAAGTCAATTGTGAAAACTCAACGTGCTTTTAAAACATTAAAAAAATGTGAGAAGTGCGCCTTCTAAGAGCACCATTAAGCGTTTATACGAAAAATTTTCGACTGGTAAGGCTCTTTCTAATCCGAAGAGGGCATATAAAAGTCGACCAAGGCGATCGGCCGAGAATATCGCTGCAGTACGAGCCAGCGTTGAGAGGTCCCCAAGAACATCCCAAAAACGCCCTTCTCAGCAGTTGGGCATGGCTCGGTCCACTTTACGACGAATTATTAGCATTGATTTGCACTTGTTCCGTACAAAATTCAATTGACGCAAAGAATGTTGCCTGCGGACAAGCCTCGTCGATTGGAATGGGCCCAAAGATCGAAATGGCCGAAGATGACGAGCAATTTTGGAACAAAATTATCATGCCCGATGAAGCCAATTTCACATTGAATGGGACCGTAAATAAGCAAAATTGCCCTTTTTACGCCACTGAAAATCCTCAGGAGATTCAAGAAGTGTCTTTTCATGACGAAAAAGTCACAGTTTGGTGCGGCGTTAGTGCGAAAACGGTCATTGGGCCGTTTTTCTTCCAAAATGAAATGATGACCAATTTTG
The DNA here is from genome assembly GCF_032173495.1 of Musca vetustissima. Lineage (NCBI taxonomy): Eukaryota > Metazoa > Arthropoda > Insecta > Diptera > Muscidae > Musca > Musca vetustissima. Next base: position 10,634 of record NW_026883257.1, on the reverse strand, counting down.
TGATGCCAATTATTCGTCGAAAGCGTATGAGGCAGTTCTGGTTTCAACAAGACGGCGCTCCATCGCACACAAGTCGCATAACAATCGATTTTCTGAAGAATTTGTTTCCGGGCCGTTTGATGTCGAAAAGTGGTGATTTGGACTGGCCACCGCGTTCGCCCGATTTGACGCAGCCTGACTTCTTCTTGTGGGAATATTTGAAGTCAAAGGTATACGTTAACAAGCCAAGGACCGTAGAAGAGCTCAAGGACAACATTCGTGAAGAAATAGCCGCTATTCCGGCCGAAATGTTGGCAAAAACGATGGAAAATGCAGGAACAAGGGCACAATACGACATCAACGCCAGAGGCGGCCATTTGAGAGACATCATATTCAAAAATTGATGTAAACAAATCTACTTGGAACAAATTAGATGATTAACATTGCCAACCGCCAAATTTTTATTTTTTTCTTTGATTAAAAAAAACATGGGTCCGTCGAATATGGGCAACCCTGTACATAACAGTTACAGACACATTTCACAACTATTGCACTTTTGGAAATTTCTGAAGCATTTCATTCTACGACAGGTGAGTCGTTTTTATTTTTTGAGAAAAGGAGGAGGAGGAGGCTATCTTTACAAAATCTACGCGTTCGGACTCGATCAACAAACTTGCAGCTTCTCGAGAATCAAGTCTTTCGTGTGAGGGTGGAATTCACCCTAGCTATTTATGGTAGGGATCACAGCCGGAACCGGTACTATGTATCTTATTTATATGTGACAAACCAGGGCCTGATTTGATTTGAAGATTGTCAGTTATTTATAAAATTATTTCATTGTGCAGTATACTTAATGACTACAGTATAAAATTAAACTTAAAATCTATTTCTCCTACGTCATATGGCTTACAATGACGGAGACTACGAAATATTTCATATCTAGCGCAGCAGTTGGAGTGCTAGGCGAGTCTTTAGACAAACTTGTACTTGTATATACTCTTAAAACTTTACATGCCTTAAAAAAATTTAAAAATAGGCAAACTTAAATTAGCTTAAAACTAAGCTTACAAGTAAATTATATACAATTTCTTTTTTATTGCAGGAGGGAGTTGTTTCCTTCTAAGTATGGAGTGGAATTCTTCGTTGCACTCCAGGCTCCTTTCTAAGAAGTTGAGGGCATATTTCATCATGCAGACATCGATTCGGTTGAATTCGATTGCATTGTAGATGTTCCTATTGGCCGGACGTCTAAAAATTCCATTGTTATCCAGTGTTGGTCTCATTCCTACGCATGATGCCAATATATTTCTCTCCCACATTATAATCCTTTCCATCTGAGCAGACGATATGTCTGCCCATGCAGCAAAGGAGTAGGTGATGATGGGACGAATCACTTGCTTGTATATTAGCAACTTTACCTCCGAAGAAAGTCCTGCTCTCATTCGAAAGAAAGTACATAATCTACATGGCGACAGAAGTCAAACCTTTCGTGCAGGATGATTCCAAAATGATTCCGTCTGATACTCCGATTAATTCATTCGGAAGCTCTTTGTAGTGGACTTGGGTTTGACCATGAAAGCCACAAGTCACACACATTTGTTGAAGTAGTTCTGAAGTGTTTCCATGTACACATTCAATCTTCTTTCCTCAGTCCTTCCAAAACGGCCTCGTAGAGCAAGTAACACATCATCAGCGTATGTCAATAGCAGCCCTCTTTCAGGTGGCTCCGGTATGTCGGATACGAACAGGCTGTATAGAACTTGTCCCAGTTCTATGCTGCTTTGACCGTTCGTCTGCTGATCGAAAACGAGTGATTGCATCTTATAATGAATGTCGTGTTGCCAAACTATATCAAAAGCTTTGGCAAAGTCCAGACCAATAGCAATAGTCCCTTCCTTCCGTTTGAAGCATTTGATGACATATGTAAAGAATGCTGCCAGTGCGTGAGTTGTCGAATGTTTTGGTCGAAATCCAAAGTGATAATCTTTAAGGAGTTTCCTTTCCTCAATAACCCGGTTGATGAGTCGAGGAATAAAATGATAACGCAATTTCCAAAATGGCGATTGGTCTATAGCTTTCGCGAAAAGACGCATCTGCACCAGGTTTTGGAATTGGTACAACAAGTACCTCCTTCCATGCTATTGGGAAATAGAAAATGTGAAAAAAGTACCGCTAAGAAACTTACTATGGCTTTTCATGCTTTCTTCACGGCAATGTCTGGAACATTGTCGATGCCACGGCGTGTTATCGCAGGCTCGACCATGTCTGGGTCTATAAGGCCTTCGTATCCGCCTTAAAGTCACTGCAGAAATTAACGAGTGGTGCATCGTTTCTTAAATATTCCACAGCAGTGCTGACATGACTGCGGAAAGAATTATCCACTGGAACATCGGATTGGTGGATACCATCCATATGATCGGCTAAAATCTCGACTTTCAGGGACTTGTCTGCGACGATTACTTCGTTGTCATCTGGAATGCCTTTGATGGGCTGCCTGAAGGAGGAGCCTGTAGCGGCTCTCTTTACCTTTACATAAGTCTTAGAGTTGACTTCGATGCTTTCCAGATAGCCAGTAAAGGGACTTTTCATGCTTGTTAATAAGTTGCCTTATTATCACACAGATGTCTGCTTTCAGAATGGAATGATGATCTGGATCTGGGCCTTTCGGCGATGAACCTCACTATTTTTGGCGGTATATCTCTAAAGAAATTTCTTCTTGTATTTTGCCTTGGTACATTTTCCTCTATAGCTCTTCTGAAGACAGAGCTGAGCCCGTTTAACAAACCAGGGCCTCTTGAATAAAGATTGATATTAACATAGGCTAACTTTCAAATTTTGCATTGTAACACTCCCCTCATCCCTTCCTCCCAAGAATTATATATTAGTCAACTATATATAAAGGTACGAATTCCGATATTTTTTAACCAAATTGGATGTAGTTGTATATTTTGGATTCTCATTTGGTAGAGAATGTTAATACCAAAAATTTTCAATATTTGGGCCATGCTGCGGTGCAGCCCCCCTTATAATGATAGCCTAATTATTATGTATTTCTAAAACTTTGCACATTTGATGGAATAGGAAATATATTTAATTTGACATTTAGCATTACGTTGTTTGTCGAAAATATATCTGGAGAATATGTTCGATTTGATTAAGTGCCCATATACTGGTACAGTTATTTTCGCATTTTCCAAAACGAAATGGTAGTAATTTGCTATTTCCAGTTCATGGAGGGTGAAAAGCATATCTGCAGAATATTTTAGATTAAGGTCCATGTTTTGACATAGAAGCGATATAACGGAAACGATGTAAGACCGACCCTATTAAAATTGGGAAAATCGGTTCAGATTTAGATATAGCCCCCATATGTAGCTTCGTCCGATTTCATGCAAATAGTGCACCAGACTCTAGATTGATGTATGTGAAGTTTTGTTGAAATCGGTTTCGATTTAGATGTAGCTCTCATATATCGTTTCGTACGACTTTATGTAAATGGTGCCCCAAATATACAAACCAATTCTGCCTAATTGGCATGTGGTTGGCAGGTACAGTGCAATGAGAGGCTCTCCTAATAGATCCAGTACGCCCAATACGTACTCCGGAGCCAAAATAAAATATGTAAATAGAAATAAAACACGATATGTTTTAGTAAGAGGTTTCGACCAATGCCGAATATTTATTTGTTGGTAACGATATTACCTTTAATGTACAACAATATGTACGATGGCTTACTATTTAAGCCTGGGAGTTTACAACAAGATGTGTGGCCAGTAGGTTGCAACGAAAGCTATCAAGTACTAATAACAATGCTTGTTGACATATAGATGCCTAAAGGTGGCGCAAACTCAAAAATGTAAACAAAGGCCGTTGAAATCTGTCAGCCTCATACTATTACAAGGGTGTAATAAAAAGGAGTAGACAGATTTCAACGGCTACGGCCTTTCAAATTAAAGGCTAACTATTTAACCATTTTAAATAGCATTCTCGCTTAAACATTTGCCGCCTCCCTTGAAACATCCATATGTTTTAACAAATATGATAAATTATAAATAACGGCATAGTGCATGGTGAGCAAAACCTTTTACATTTTTTCAAATATTTTTTCCAATTTTTTTTCATCATTTTTTTTTTTACTTTTTTCAAATAACAAGCTTACATGCTAACGATAGGGCCATTAGGGACCCCGCGATTATATAGATCATCAATGACCTGTTGTTCGAATGGGCCATTAGGGACCCCGCGGTTGTGTGAGGCCAGAAAGGACCTGTGGTACGAAAGGGCCATTAGGGACCCCGCGAAACGATAGAGCCATGAAGGACCCCGCGAAACGAAAGAGCCATTAGGGACCCCGCGAAACGAAAGGGCCATTAGGGACCCCGCGATATGTGAGCCAAATTGTGTTATGTTTGTTGAGGGCCGCCTTACAACGATTTCGTACGATTTACGAAAACAATTTATGTTATAGGACCAGTAATTATCCAGCCAAATTTAGTATTTTGAGCGAGCAGCGATCCAGACGAAAGTCGAAAACTATGATTTTTTACGATTTGTGGATATAAGTCTGCTCCTATCAAAATATCTACTGGACGAGATTCAAGGAAATCGGGATCTGCCAAAACTATATTTGACAAATCCGATTTAAGATCCGAAGTAATCGAAATGGATGGAAGATTTCCCGATATGGAATCTACTACCAATGCTGACGTTTCCAAACTGTGAGACCTATTACGACAACTACCCAGTTTAAATGAACATATTTTTCGACAAGTTGTGGCAACAGTACTATTTACTCCACGAATTGTCGAAATTGTGGGTTTAACCGGCAATTTCAATTTCTTCTGAAGCCGTTCAGAAATGAAAGACGACTCAGAAGCCGGATCTATTAACGCCCGAGCAGGAAAACAAGCACCATGGTGAACAATATTGACCATGGCTGTCCCCAATAGAACTGCTTTGTTCTGCGTGGCGTGAAAGGTCTGTCGAATAGCAGTGACCGCCGATGCGGGTGGATCGATCACAGTGGAAGAGGACGAATGATTATTAACATTTAAATTGCGTGGTCGAAAAGCTGGTGCCGAAGACGATAAATTAGAATTTGTGGGAGTCACCATCTGACTCGGAGAGCTCACAATAGAGCTATCTCTGTGCAATAGAGTGTGATGTCTCTGATTGCACTTTCGACAACAACGACTATTACAATTTTTGACTTCGTGTCCCCTACGAAGACAATTTACACACAAACGATGCCTTTTGACCAATTTAAATCTATCGACAGGTGTACAATTTAAAAACCGATAGCAATAATGTAGTGTATGTTGCTCTGAACAAAGAACGCAACAAGAATCAGAGGACGAACGAGGATTAGAAGCACATTTACGAAACGGAACTGATTTTATTATTTGATTTTGACACAGTGTTAACATTTCTCATTTCATGCAAACACAGAAGAGTACGAATTCTCTCTGTCAAGAATGCATCTAACTCTTTCCAAGATGAAAGAGACGATTTGGATTTAACACTTTGCTCCCATAAAGCGTGTGTCAATTTGGGTAATTTTTGCAAACAAATAAATACCACGATCGGATCCCAATTATCCGTAGGTATGTCATAGATTGCCATTGCGGAAAGACAACTATTAATTCCGCGTTGAATGACTTTAGTCCAGAACTACTTTCCTGATCCAGCACAGGAAGGCCAAACAACATTTTCAAATGGCTATGGACAATAAGACGTGGATTATCATACGTGGAATTCAATGCATTCCACGCAGGTTCAAAACTCCGATGAGTCAAAGGAAATTTCGAGACGATTTCTCGAGCCTCACCACTAGTTTTACTCACCAGATGACATAGACGCTCAATGTCTGTCAATCGGGAGTTATTAATATATACCGCACTAAACAAATCTCTGAAAGTGGGCCAATCAAGAATATTTCCACTGAAAATATCAATATTGCAAGGAGGAATCGCTAGATTATGAAAGTTATCTGCATTTGGAGGATCTACAACAAAGCTTTGGCCTATTCTAGTTTCCCAATATTCAATATTGTGGAGCTAGATGCCTGCATTCCCACATCACAAGAAGTGTGGGACGATGAGCTCAAATTTTTAACGGTGGCATCAACTGAGAGAGTTCCCGGAAGAATATTGTCGGGATGCTCCGTTACCGACATTACTGAATTGCTCGAAGAAGAATTCAGGGATGATTTATTAGAACCTCTGATGTTAGATAACAATCTTTTATAACTGATGAACAATGCATATATTCTTTTGACGAGAAACCTCATATACTGGCTATACAATGAATCAAGATCTTCAGGATTTTCAATGTGGGAGAGACAATTATTAAAAGTTTCCTCGACCTCTTTCCACAATTTTTTAATTTCCTCACTCCTAGCCTCAAGATCATAAATATCTAATTCGTCTTCCTTCAGTGCACCGAAGTGTGCAGCGAATCTCACCATAGAGTTGGAAGCACGAATGAATAAGTTCAAAGGAGTGGAAGCCATTTTATAAATTTAACCAAAAATTTGAAACAATTATAAGTTCAAGACAAATCAGTGGAACATACAAGAAATGTTAAATTCAAATAAAATTAACACAAACAGAATAAAAACTTGCAAAATTTCAAATAAAAATTCAAAAATTATTCCAGAGGGAACGAAATTTCCCAAAAATTTAATATTTGGAAAATAAAATTTTAATTTTCAAAATCTATATATTAATATAATACCGTTTAACAAGAATCAGATTATATTTATATAACTTTCAATAAACTTTAGCCAAATTGCTTAAAAGGACGACAAATCAAATATGAGATATTAAAATACCAAATAACAAACTACCAAATCACTACAAAAAACAAAATAAACTACCAATTGTAGCTTTTTTACCAAAATAACAAAAACAAAAAAGTAATTAGGTTCACTAATTAAAAATTATGAAATCAATAATATATAAAATATACACCCTACACAATACAAAAGTCCAAACGACCAATTGTAGGGCACAAAATATTAACAATATTAAATAAAAATTAAAAACAAATATTTAGTTTGCAACGAAATGCAAATAAATATTTAAAATCAAAAATATTAAATATAAGCAACAATATGCTAATATTCACCCTACACTATACAAAAGTCCAATTGACCGATTGTAGGGTGCACTAAATTTAAAATGTCAAATGTAATATTTATATTATTACAGTATTGTAAAATATAAAATTTGAATAATATTTACATAATTTTCATTTTCTGTAAAATCCGTTTTATTGCAAATTAACAAGTCCCCGGCTGGTATCATTGGACTTTTATATTTGTGTTTTTTATTTACATATTTTTGCCGAATATTTTAAAATCCCACCCTACAATCGGTCAATTGGACTTTTGTATGTGTAGGGTGAATTTAGCATAATTTTATTTTATTTTAAAATTTGTGTTTATTGTTTAAATTGCATATTATTTTTTTTTTTATTTTGATTTTTTATATTTGTTGTAAATTTTTTAGTGCCCTACAATTCGTTTGGACTTTTGTATTGTGTAGGGTGTATATTTTACATATTGATTTTGGTAATTATTAATAATTTTTTGCATTTTATTGTTATTTTATTATAAAAACGCTACATTCGGTAGCTTATTTTTTTAATTTTATACAATTGGTAGTTATTTTGTTTTATTTGGTATTTATAATTGATATTTCATATTTTTGAATCAATTATCTCATATTTTTTAACATTTTTATTTTTAATTTTAGTTTTATTGAAAGTTATATAAATTAATCTGATTCGCTAATTATTTTTTTGGTTTTAGAAAAATATTAAATTTTTGGGACAATTTCGTTCCCTCTGGAATAATTTTTGAATTTTTATTTGAAATTTTGCAAGTTTTTATCGTTTTGTGTAATTTTATTTGATTTAATATTTCTTGTGTGTTCCACTGATTTGTCTTGAACTTGTAATTGTTTAATATTTTGGTTAGATTTAAATAATGGCTTTCACTACTTTGGACTTATTCATTCGTGCTTCCAACTCTATGGTGAGATTCGCTGCACACTTCGGTGCATTGAAGGAAGACGAATTATAAAATTTATGATCTTGAGGTTAGGAGTGATGAAATTAAAAAATTGTGGAAATCGGTTGAGGAAACTTTTAATAATTGTCTCTCACATATTGATAGTCCTGAAAATCTTGATTTATTATATAGCAAGTATGAGGTTTCGTCTAAAGAATATATGCGTTGTTCATCCACTATAAAAATATTGTTATCAAAGATTAGAAGTTCTGATAGATCGTCTCTGAATTCTTCTACAAACAATTCAGTAGTTTCAGTAACGGAGCATCCCGATAATATTCTTCCGGGAACTCTCTCAGTTGATGCCACCGTTAAAAACGTGAGCTCGTCGTCCCACACTTCTTGTGATGTGGGAACGCAGGCATCTAGCTCCACAATTTTGAATATTGGGAAATTTAGAATAGGCCAAAGCTTTGCCGGAGATTCTCCAAACACAGATAACCTTCATAATCTTGCGATTCCTCCATGCAATATTGATATTTTTAGTGGAAATATTCTTGATTGGCCCACTTTCAGAGATTTGTTTAGTGCGGTATATATTAATAACTCCCGATTGACAGACATTGAGCGTCTATGTCATCTGGTGAGTAAAACTAGTGGTGAGGCTCGAGAAATCGTCTCGAAATTTCCTTTGACTCATCGGAGTTTTGAACCTGCGTGGAATGCCTTGAATTCCACTTATGATAATCCACGTCTTATTGTTCATAGCCATTTGAAAATTTTGTTTGGCCTTCCTGTGCTGGATAAGGAAAGTAGTTCAGGACTTAAGTCACTTCAACGCGGAATTAATAGTTGTCTTTCCGCAATGGCAATCTATGACATACCTACGGATAATTGGGATCCGATCGTGGTATTTATTTGTTTGCAAAAATTGCCCAAATTGACACACGCTTTATGGGAGCAAAGTGTTAAATCCAAATCGTCTCTTTCATCTTGGAAAGAGTTAGATGCATTCTTGACAGAGAGAATTCGTACTCTTCTGTGTTTGCATGAAATGAGAAATGTTAACACTGTGTCAAAATCGAATAATAAAAAAGTTCCGTTTCGTCTAAATGTGCAACTTCTACTCCTCGTTCGTCCTCTGATTCTTGTTGCGTTCTTTGTTCAGAGCAACATACACTACATTATTGCTATCGGTTTTTAAATTGTACACCTGCCGATAGATTTAAATTGGTCAAGAGGCATCGTTTGTGTGTAAATTGTCTTCGTAGGGGACACGAAGTAAAAAATTGTAATAGTCGTTGTTGTCGAAAGTGCAATCAGAGACATCACACTCTATTGCACAGAGATAGCTCTATTGTGAGCACTCCGAGTCAGATGGTGACTCCTATAAATTCTAATTTATCGTCTTCGGCATCAGCTTTTCGTCCACGCAATTTAAATGTTAATAATAATCGTTCGTATTGTTCTACTGTGATTAATCCACCCGCATCGGTCGGCACTGCTATTCGACAGACCTTTCACGCCACGCAGAACAAAGCAGTTCTATTGGGGACAGCCATGGTCAATATTGTTAACCATGGTGCTTGTTTTGCTGCTAGGGCGCTAATTGACCCGGCTTCTGAGTCGTCTTTCATTTCCGAACGACTTCAGAAGAAATGAGATTGCCGGTTAAACCCACAATTTCGACAATTCGTGGAGTAAATTGTACTGTTGCTACAACTTGTCGAAAAATATGTTCATTTAAACTGGGTAGTTGTCGTAATAGGTCTCACAGTTTGGAAACGTCAGCATTGGTAGTAGATTCCATATCGGGAAATCTTCCATCCATTTCGATTACTTCGGATCTTAAATCGGATTTGTCAAATATAGTTTTGGCAGATCCCGATTTCCTTGAATCTCGTCCAGTAGATATTTTGATAGGAGCAGACTTATATCCACAAATCGTAAAAAATCATAGTTTTCGACTTTCGTCTGGTTCGCTGCTCGCTCAAAATACAAAATTTGGCTGGATAATTACTGGTCCTATAACATAAATTGTTTTCGTAAATCGTACGAAATCGTTGTAAGGCGGCCCTCAACAAACATAACACAATTTGGCTCACATATCGCGGGGTCCCTAATGGCCCTTTCGTTTCGCGGGGTCCCTAATGGCTCTATCGTTTCGCGGGGTCCTTCATGGCTCTATCGTTTCGCGGGGTCCCTAATGGCCCTTTCGTACCACAGGTCCTTTCTGGCCTCACACAACCGCGGGGTCCCTAATGGCCCATTCGAACAACAGGTCATTGATGATCTATATAATCGCGGGGTCCCTAATGGCCCTATCGTTAGCATGTAAGATTGTTATTTGAAAAAAGTAAAAAAAAAATGATTACAAAAAAATTGGAAAAAATATTTGAAAAATGTAAAAGGTTTTGCTCACCATGCACTATGCCGTTATTTATAATTTATTGTATTTGTTAAAACATATGGATGTTTCAAGGGAGGCGGCAAATGTTTAAGCAAGAATCGCTATTTAAAATAGTTAAATAGTTAGCCTTTAATTTGAAAGGCAATAGCCGTTGAAATCTGTTCACTCCTCTTTATTACATCCTTGTAATAGTATGAGGCTGACAGATTTCAACGGACTTTTGTTTACATT